>NC_134371.1:43171764-43471911 GCF_035582795.1 Mycteria americana
GAAGCTGGTGAAGGGTCTAGAGCACAAGTCTGATGAGGAGCGGCTGAGGGAACTGGGGTTGTTTAGCCTGCAGAAAAGGAGGCTGAGGGGAGACCTCATTGCTCTCTACAACTACCTGAAAGGAGGTTGTAGAGAGGTGGGGGTCGGTCTCTTCTCCCATGTTACAAGTGATAGGATGAGAGGAAATGGCCTCAAGTTGTGCCAGGGGAGGTTTAGACTGGATATTAGGAAATTTTACTTCACTGAAAGGGTTATCAAGCATTGGAACAGGCTGCCCAGGGAAGTGGTTGAGTCACCATCCCTGGAGGTATTTAAAAGATGTGTAGATGTGGTGCTTAAGGACATGGTTTGGTGGTAGACTTGGCAGTGTTGGACTCAAAGATCTTAAAGATCTTTTCCAACCTCAATGATTCTATGATTATTGCTGAGTTCTGAATCCATGTTATACAGGAGATCAGATGAGGTAATATTTTGGTTCTTTCCAGTCCAGAAGCTGTTTTCATAAAAGATTTATTTTTGAATTTGCTAAAGAAACCTTCAGCAAATGTTTGGGGAAGAATTTCGCCATAAGTGTTTAGCAGCATCTGAGCACAGTAGTTGCCATCTACAACTGTTATTTTCTGTTCATCAATTGCATTCTGTCCTTCTCTGCTGTCTTCTTCCTGTACACAGGTTATTCTTCCCCTTCTTTTGCCCACTCTCTATTACTACTTCTCTCCCTCTGTGCCCAAACACTCTCTTTTCATAGCAGGCTAATGTTTTGTGCTGCTTCTGCTTATGCCCAGTGGAGGAATTCCCAGCATGCTGCTCTGACATGAGATACTCCATCAATGAGTCTCTGGACCTAAAATATTTAAGCGTTTACAGCACTGTCTTTCTAGGCATGCCGCAGAGTATTTCCAAGCCATAACTGTGCGTACACAACCATTCTTCATCTCACCTAGTACAAGACAGGCACTCCAAATCAACTGCATTTCCCCAGCAACAAAAAAATAAAATAAAATTGTTTCAACAAAGCAGCTATTCTGAGGATCCACGGACTCCTCAGAGCTCTGAATGGCGCACACTCCAGCTTTCCAGTGCGATAGTGGACAGTGCTATATCATTCTGCTTTTAGTTTTTTAGTGGCGAGGCCAGATCCTTCTTTTTCATCAAAGAAATTTCAAGGAAAAAAAATCTGTCAGATAGAGAAGATGTGCATTTGCTTCCCCTTCATATCCAGTTCTCCAGTCACGGACACTTCCCAGTTGTGTTGTGCGGTTCTATGCCTGTGAGTATCTACTTAACGCTAATAAACCGGTCCACTGTCATCTTTCAGAACATCTTTAGAGTTGCTCTCTGTCAAAGCTTACCTTAAAAGTACTTTGATTAAATATCATCCTTTTTCTTCCTTCTGCTGTGTTCTATTACCTCACTAGTTTTCATGAGCACTTACTATGGGGTCACTACTGCTCTGTGGTGCCTTTTCCATTTTATTGTTTTCCCTCTGTGTCTGAGTGTGTGTTTGTGCTGTTTTTCTCATCTTTCATGCTGAAGTGCAGTATGATGACTCGAGTCAAGATACATAGAAACACATTCTTTGATGTAAGAAAAACATTCTGTCCAGTGCACTTGACTGGAATTACTGGACATGTCACTTGTCTGCTAAGTAGATGTTGGTGCCAGTTTCTGTCTGGACAGTTGCATGCTCTCATGCAATGTTGAAACAAAATATGAATAGTTCTGTCTTAATAAGGTTGCTGCAATTTTCAGTAAAATCTGTCAGAAAGTCACTGAAACTTGTCAATTAACTTAGCAATGGAAATTTGGTTTCAGCAAAGAGAAGACGGTCACATTTCTTTGGTCTGCTGGGGATAATTCCAAGTATATGGTATTAAAGCAACTATCTGATAATTAAAGAAACTATCTGGTAATAAAAGTAAGTAGTATGAAAAAATAGCTTTCAATTACTGCACTTTCTGCAGATTGAGAAAGTCCATATCACTACTCTTCAAAATTCTGCCTGATGAAGGTGAGGCTGTGTAGTGGATAGTTACTTAGTAGTTGTAATCACAGTTGTAATCAAATCTTCCAGATTTCAAATCTTTGTAGCTGAGGTTCTGTCCATGGTAGTATTGTAAATAGTTTCCATTGCTCAATTAGTAGGTGACCTCTTTTTATTTTGAAAATAAAGGTAAATGTTTTCTCCCAACATCAAAAGGTCGGAGTTGGCTTTAAACACGGTGTCAAGGTTCGATTGGCTTGACTGTGGACCAAATTTCTTAATATTCTTTTCCATCAATAATAATAGTTCCTAGCCATAAGGCACTAAGGTTTTTTTGTTAGGATTGCTAATAATAAAATTTAATATTAAAGGGTGGGGTTTTTTTTTAGTAAAAAGTATATATTTACAAATATATAAAGAACTAAAACAGAAGTACTACTTCTGGTAAGTACGTTATTTCTGTAAAATTTGTCCTGAGCTGCTTAGTGTTAACTGAAGTGACCCCCTGAGCCTATATAAGTTATCTAACGTGCCCTAATTGAAGTTGGTTCTGATCTGTGGACATCACTTATCCACAGCCTCCTGCTGTTTATTCTACTGCTTCTAACCCCAGAAGCTGTTGCTCCGTCAGCTTAACCCTTTGCCTCCTTGCCTCCAAAATGTGTCTGAGCTTGAAACCCAAAGTGAATGCAGGCATTCATTTTTTAGAATCTTTATTAAAGGAAGAAAAACCACTGCAAATCATTTCAGATTTGTACTGGAAATTAAGTTAAACTATATTGTTTTGTGTGTTTGAAGAATGATAGTTACTATTCCCTAAAGCCCAAAATGTGTGCGTAAAGTGGTAAGATTTTTACCTTGAACTCTTACAGCTTATCCTCTCTTCCTCTTCCCTCAAAAAAAAACCCCAAGCTCCCTCCAATTTTGTACGTTTCTAATTCCGAGGGTTGGAGTTGAGGAAAATTCCATCAAAACTAGTAGGAATCTCCCCCCCCAACAAGATTTGACTGTGGCTCGTCATGGCTTTAATGAATGTTTTCTTACTGCTGTTCTTAAATAGTCAGTTTTGCTGGGCAAGACCTCAGAGCTGGTTTCTAAATTCTGCAATATGATATGAACTAGACAGGCAGTGTGTAGGCAACTAAGGAATAATCTATTTTTGGTATTAAATAAGTTGTCAACAGAAAAATATATTCATGTGGGCTACTGGATTGTGTTCAGTGACATAGCTGTCTAGTTTGTTCAGCAGTCTTACTTATCTGCAGGAGAATAGGTATCACCTTAATCAAATGTCTGCAGGATTCTGTCTTCTATAAAGGGGAAGCCTGCAGAATTTCCTCCTTCATCAGATTTAAAGCCCAGGGAAAAAAGAAAACCCAAAAGAGAAAAACCCAAGAAAGTTCTTCAGCTGTATGTTCTTCTAGCAGAAAAAAACTGTATCTCTGCCAGAGGAGAAATGATTTTCACTTCAGCAGACTGCAATATTCAAGACTGGAGAAAAAGAAGACATCAAAGTTGCATGTAGCTGGCTGTTTCACATGCTACTTTCTCAGTATTTCTCACTCACATTATTAAAGTATGCTGCTGGTTTAGACAGAAGATCTGTAAAAGAAGCAAGTTTTGAGGGCTTCATGTTGTCAAATGTGCTCTTCAGGTTACTAATTGGAGAAAAATATTCTTTTAGCTAACCACATATTAATTAGTTTCTTATCCTGTAGGAATGCTGGTTTTTTTTCCGCATTCCTTGCTACCTTCCTCTGAGAACCTGATTTAACATTGCAAAAATCAAAGTAAATGTCAGTTAATATCTTTATCTCTTAGTTGTTTTATACTAACATAAAACAAATAGTTTAATCTACTGGAATGTGTGTGTGTGTGGTGGGGGGTGGTTCTTCTTTCTTCTTTAACTCTTCAAAGCATTTGGGGAAAGGCTTCTGCTGCCCTGGAAGTAGTTTCCATCAGAAGGATCAGGAGGCCACCTATGCAGCTGGAGGGATGCCTGAGGCTGGTGAATGCAGCGTGGGTTACCCTCTTCCTTTCCTTCTTTCTCCCAATAAACTTAGGTTTACACACTGGTGGATCTAAGCCTTAGTGAGAGAGAGCATGTGGAAGAAAGGCTGTCCACTAAACCAAGAATAGACATGGGAGAAAAAGGCAGGAGAGTCCCTGTTTCCCATTCAGGGAAAAAGATTGCTGGGTCTCAAATGAAGAAGAGAAGGTGGAGTCGCTTGCTGAGGTGAAAACAGGACATGCAGCCTCTGCAAGACAGTAATAATAGTGAGGAGGAGGTGCATTGCAGGCAGTTTTTAGTATGTAGGTCACAAACCATCTGTGTTTTAAATCACTAATTTACCAAAATGAATCATGGTCCCCCCTTCCATTCCTGACTCTTCTGCACTTATATTTCTTATGTCATCCTTTATTTTTCTTGTCTGACTGTGTGAACAATAGGGAAAAAAAAAAGACCCTTCTGTCTCCAAAAGCTGGAGATTCCTCTACTTTGAATGAAAAGGACAGTTGACAGAGTTGTAGGGAATTAATTGCACCAGCAAAAATACTGCTAGACATTTTATCTGGTACCAAGAACAGTAACAATCACAGGGTCAGAATTCCTCTCTTGCACTAATCTGCAGTGTCATATGGCCTCTTGGTGTAGCTTATCTAATGTGTTTAAAAGCTTTTGCATTTTTGAGGCACTTTTGGTCCCTTTATTCTATTGACCATCAATATGAGTAAAAAAAAAAAAATATTCTAGGTATTACTAATTGTGTTGATTTAAGCTGGCAATGTGGGTAGTAAGGCTCTGTTTGGTATCTTGATAAGAAAGATGAAATTCAGTCCTAAATAATGCTGAAGTTACTTTGTTTGCTGTGATTTCTATAGAAAATGGGGACATTCAGAGAATATAAAAAAACACTTTCTGGATTAGCTTCAATCTGAATTATGTTTAATTATAGGGCAGTCTTGATTTATAGGCATCAATGGAATATATATCCAATACAAAATGTATCCTTGTTTTCACTTTAATGATGGAACTGAGACACAAAATAAATAATGCCTTATTTTAGTCAGAGAGCCTAGCTAACAAATACAGCTAAAATATAGCTAAATACAGAAAACATATGGGGTCTGTGAGAAAAATTTAATAAAGAAAAGAAATTAATATCAAACTTGTGAGATTGCCTGGTTGAAAATGGAGGCAAGTTTACTAGTTAGATTAACATACTTAATATAAGGAATGCTTTTGAAATTGAAGCCTAATATGTATTATTGATACCACACAAGCAGTGTTAAATCTACAATACTTAATAGTAAACATAAAATCAATTCTGAATTAATTTTATTTGCAATTTTCACTTACGCAACTATAAAGAGGTGTGGAAATAACTTGGACAGTTGATAACCTGACATAGACAAAGTTAGTAGAATTTTCATGCAGTATTAATAGAGGCAAAATTGTAATAGGATTTTGCTTTTTCTTGTGCAGTATCTTTTCCTCTGAAAAATGACGTGACTGTTCAAAATTCTGAACTGTGGCTCTCAGGAGGAATGCTGCTGTCACTTGAGGAAAAACGTATATTGAAAAGTGACAGATGTCAGATGGTAATAATTATGGCATCTTAAATATTTATAAATTCATAAGTTACTGTAAAAATATATTTCTTCATCTGAAAGATTCTGTGATGTTAGAAACTATATTCCAGACTTTCTCTTTTATTGCCCAAGGCTGTGTTATAAATTATAGTTTTGGGTTCGGAGAACTTGTGTTTTCACTATCTTGAGTCAATTAGAGGATTACAAAAACATATAATGAGTTAAAAACCTATTTGAGGTACGGGAATGTGTATCAAATAGCTCATCTGAAAGGTGTGTTTTTGTATTTCTTAGTGTTTTACAACATTTTTTTACAATAGCTGTGCTTTTCACCTTAATACTGTCATTTGTAATTTTTCAGTGAACAACAGCTATGGTGGTTATTTACTTATTTGTTTGGTTCTTTGATTTTGTGTCTTATATTCAACTGCATTTCAGTGCTTTCAGTGTATGAGGAAGCAGCAGTCCTGGTAAAACATTCAGAACGCTAACAACAGACGTCTGAGACTAAGGCCATGCAAGTGTGCAATAACGCAGGAAATAGTTTGCCTTGTGTTCTTGTGTTTAGGTCCAGTCTTGCCTGTGGGAAAGTGGAAAAATATCTGGTATGCAAAAGACAATGTAGCCGTCAGTGGAAGACCATAAGGATGCTGACTGCTCCTACTTACATTTCTTAAGGTACAATGAGTACTAAATAATTCAGTGTTATTTCAACAGCATCTCCAGTGTCACATGCCTCTGGAAAGTGCTGAATGTGGTAACTTTTGAAGGCAATTCAGTCAGTGTCAGTGAGATGCCACAGTAGTCAGTGGGCTCAAAGATTAATGCCCTTACAGTGGTTAGGATGAACATACTAAGTTATTTAGAGTTTTAGCATTTTGGATGTGAAATTCCAAGTGTAGGGAGAAGATTTAAAGGTGGCTTTTTTTTTTTTTACATTAGTTTGAATAATATGGAATGGCTTGTGTTGAATGTTATTTATTAGGCTGGATCCTCTATTAGCATGAATCGGTACATATCTTTAAATTCAGTAGAGACTTGCACAAATAAATCATTTGGGAAGCCGCTGCTGATAGAAAAATTGGTTCAAACCCAATGGTCATATTTTCTTCTTACAAGTAAATCTCAAAATCCTGAATCAAAACACTAGAGTTTTTTTACTGTCTCCTTTAACTTTGATGTTGGCTCATTAATTTTAGGTAGCTGAAATAACCATATATGATCCAGTGTATTCTGTCAGTCACAGGAATAAATTAAAGAAATCTTAGCAATATTCTCAAAATAGAAGACCAAGCTAATTTTATTACCTCCATTTAAAAGTTTTTAAGCTGTTTACAGTTTGAAAGAGAGGAGGTAATGGAAAATGAACATGTGTAAAATGTTTGTGAAGAGCACACAGTTACGGGGTTCCTAGATAAAATGGTGTGTGACCTTTGTTTATTTTCAGCTCTTATTGGAATAAACTTCTTTCATGGGTCAGTGCATTTGACAGATTGGTTTGCACTTAGTCATTCAAGAACCTGAGGGATAACTATTCAGGCAAATCTGTTTTTTACAGTGTTACTTCAAATGCAGAACCTGTTTCTAATCTAAAGGTGGTAAATAATGTTTTTAACTGTTGTTCACTTGTAACAAACTTTTCCTGACTAGTATTTAAATATAAAATAAAGAGTAAATTATTTATGTGACCTCCTTAGATGGTCTGTCTGCATGCAGGTATGGTGTCTGTAAAGGATGCGCAGCAATTGACTGCTGGTTTTATTTTTGTCATGTGGGCAAAGATGAATGAGCTTGGAACAGAGTTTTCGCACTGGAAGCTGAGTTTTTCTACATATCACATGGAATAACAAATGTTCTCATAGCTAATACATGAACAAGGAAATGAATATTGTGTGTGTTTTTCTTAAACATCGTATTAATGGGTTGTTACAGTGATTTTATCAAAATAAGGGAATTTATCAAAGCTTTTGTTTTAAATATTGTAACTGGGCTATGGTTTGCTAGACTTTTATCCAGGCATCCATATTTCTCTTAAGCTAAATACCTACACACACATACACACAAGCAGGTTGTATTGCTTTGTAGTACTGCAGCACCTTGACAGTCCCAAAAGAGATCAAAACTTGTTGAACTAGGTGCTTTGTGAACAAACAACGTGAGACAGCCCCAATCCAGGTTTAAAATAAAATCCTGCAAGATAGGCCTGGGAAAAACAGTTGCATTGATTTGCTGAAGGTAAAGGTCATGGCCAGAATTAGAACACAGCGTGTTGCAGGAACACCTGAAATGAGATTTCCCCGCCTGCCAGCTCACTGTGCTTTATTGGACCATGGTGCTGTTTAGCAACAGTTTTATCTTACCAGCTATCCCTCAAGGGGAAAAACAACATCGAAAACCATATTTATGAATAAGGCAGTTATTTTAAGGCACTGTCATAAGTGATCATTTTAATGTTACTTAGAAGGTAACAATGTAAAACATTTTTCCAACTGTATTTTTCTGTTCAGTTTCTGGGGAAAAAAAAAAAGTGGGGGGGAAGAAAGCAAGTATGGGTAAAGTAATTAGTATTCCAAAGAACAAATCTAGTCAATGGTAAGATGAAAATGTAAATCTAAAACAATGTTTTACAGATAATCAGTTTTGTGATATACTTCAAGTCACAGCCTTAGGCTTCATAAGCAAAAAACATTCTTTTAATTCTTTTTTTTCCCTCTAGCTACCAGACTAATTTTCCACTGAACTGAAGTTGTTCATCTTTGCCCAGATGATAGAAACCAGCACTAATATCTGCATGCTTAACATTTAGGCTGAAGTTCTTGGGTGACAAAATTCTCCCAGGTTTCATAAATCTGGGTTGTAAACACTTTTTTTTTTTTTTTAAATACTTTGCTTCCCAAAATGATGTTGATATTTATTTTTTCAGCCTGAAGTTTCTTGGTCTAATTTCTGGTACAACTCTCCTGAATATCTTTTTTGTATTATACTTACAACTCAGAAGCGTACCTTGTAACATTTTACTTCCATATTTTTTGTGTGCTTTGTGAACATTTGTCTGCAGGACAAAATTCAAGCAAGGTATCTATTCTTCTAGCAGACTTCTTTTTTTAAAAAAATAAACAAAACAAATCCACACACACCCCTACCCCTCCCCTCTCCTCCCTCCAACTTAGAAGTCAGCACTTTGGAAAAGCTAATAAACTTGGGTAGAGTTTTAATACCACTGTTAAAAAATGCTTTTGTTCCTCCCCATATTTCAAAAGCTTTTCCTAAACTATAAATTCATTATTTTTAGAATATATAAATATAAAAATTTAAATTTAAGTCTATTTTATAGTATATAATTTATAAAATGATGAACAAGAAATTTAAATTCTCGCCCTGATTATCTCAGAAGTTCTGTGGAACTTTTAGTTTCTATTGTTTGAGTCATGGACAAATTTTGCTTGTGGTGGAGTCTTTCTCTAATGAAGTGTTTCTAACCTACTCCTGTTAGTGCAGGGTAAAGAACTGTGTTATGTCACACTTCCTTCTTGCCTTCATCTTCCAGGGTAGGACTGAAACTAGAGCTATGTATGGTAATAACAGTCAGACTGTTATGATGATAGTAATTCAGGTGCTATTAAATAAGATGTTTATACTTGTTAGTTCATGCTTATGATTCCAAACAAGTCTACCTGGTCTACCTGCAAATCTTAAATGTATGTATTGTGCTAATTGTATACAATTTAATTCTTCTAGTGAAGAAAATTTTCCTGTTTCATGTGGAAATATTTAGCTATTTTTTGTAACTGAATATTTTAGATGCATCTACTGAAGATACTCTTACTACATCCACCCTGAAGCAGCTCCTGTTTGCAGAGGAAGTCTTGGTTTCAACAAAAGACTTCCCCCCCCCCCCCCCCCCCCCCCCCCCCAAAATGCCCCTTCCCACTCACCCCACAAGTAGCAACAGCATGAGTTAGGAATTGCTGCTTTTCTTCTATCAAAACCTTTTTTGTAACCCTTGAATTAAGTCAGTAATAAAGTCTGAATACCAGGAGAGGCCTACTGTAGAATGAATTTAAATTCTATTTTATGTAGATATCTGAGTGTTTTTTGTTACGTATACATTCTGGTTTAAGATGCAATCTTGTATGTGTTTATGTACTTCACTCAGTTACAGTTTCCCTGCTTAAATGTTACTGATAATTTGTTAGTAGAAAAGACTTAACAGTGGCACACTACAGGATATAAATGCCTGTCATGTCAACAACACAGCAGTCCTTAGTCCAACATAGTCATTCCCTCTGCCCTCAGTTGCTAAGATCTCATTTGCTGCCCGTTCATGGAGCTGTTAAATTTGTTCCTCCTTAAGCATATAAAAAAATGAGAATGTGATAGGTTTATGGGGCGGGGAATGAATAGGTCAGAAAGGCTCAAGAGCCAAAGGAGTACGAATACAGACAATGAGAGAAGCAGATCTGAATTTGCTTTGAGGAGGTAAAGAGTATGTCAATAAAAAGAAAACAGGCTATAGCTGGAAATGTTTAGTATGAAAATATACTGTCATAAAAGAGTGGAGAGCTCAAAGAATGAGTGTACCTCTTGAGTCTTTTCCTGAGATATTGATAATATTTTGAGGTGATGTAAAGGGGTGTAACTACAATTTTTGTTTGCTTCTTAATTAAGGAAGTGTGTTTTACTATCAGCAAGTAGAAGCTTAAATAATGAACTGTTAACCATATCTCTCTTTAGTAGAATGCAACAGATTCCTTGCAACAATTAGAAGTGTTTTTTGATAGTACACATTTTAAAAGCTTATGCACAAAACCTTTGGTTTTGTGTTTGTGTGGTACATACTACAGTGGGGTCCCAATTTTGTGTGCATCTTTCATTAGAATTACAGCCGTGATGGTGGAATCCCTCCAGCCCAGTCCAGACACGTGGAAAATCTGTCTCCTTAAACATATGGAAAATCCAATCCCATAGTATATTTTCTGGTTTGATAAAAATTCATAAGATTATATTTGAAAGTTACCTCTCTGTCTTATTCCTGCCCCTTTCCCCCACACCCAACTGAAGAAGAAAAAAAAAGGAAACGAATGGGCAACCATGATACTGAAATTAAATATCAGTCCCTCTTGTCTGGAATAATAATAAAATGCCTTTAGCATTATTTCAGTGCAGTAACAGCCTAAAGTTAATTTCATATTATTCCATTTTATGGTAAAGCAAATTAGACCGAACCCCAGAGGATTCTAATCCATCAGACTACAAATGCAACATACACATTCAGAGAAATGTCCCAACCCCCAACCTTCAGTTATTGGTACTATTAAATCAGGTTTTTCTTCTGGACTTTTGTAGCTGAGTAGACTAGATCATTTTGATGTTGATGTGATACATAATGCCTGCATCTGATTTGTAATTGATTTCTAGGCCTTACCTGTGTGGAGGAACCAAGCTTGAAAATTTCAACGATATTGCTTCTGTTATTGGAATTAAAAGTTTTGCCACAACCACAAATAGGAATATAAAGTCTCCATAAATTGTGGTGATAGCTATTCACTTCTTCAATATGTTGGTAGCATATTGGGATGGCAGCATTTTAGCACAAATAATTTAATCTAAAACAGAGTAGCTGTTTGTCATTTACATCATGTTATACTATGGCAAAAGAGCCATTGCTTATCTTAAGAGCTACATGCTCTTAACTCATTGTGGTCTACTGGGAACACATATAAAAAAAAAGAATAGTGAAATAGGAATGTTCTTAAGTTGAACTTCTGTCGCTGCACTGCTCTGCTAGCATGCCTTAATTGGCAGTCATAAAAGCAGATTTCCTTACCTGCCCCTGCTCTCTGATTCTTGGAGCTTACAACCTGGAGTATTGTCTTGTCACCTAGAGGACATTTTGAAGGCCAGATAGTATGGACCATTGGCCTCCAGGGTGCCACAAGACAGTAGGTGCAGGTGAAAAAAAAAAAAAATCCCTTGGCCTGGTTAGAGTACTTTTTCAGTCTTTGACCATTGGGTGCTCTCAAGTGTGGAAAGGACAGTACTGAATCATCTGGCATCTCTGTATATTCATATGCTTCTTATCTTCACAGGGAGGATGGGTACAAAAGGCCTATGCTATAAGTCTGCATCAATACAGTCAAAAGAGCTCCCTGCTCTTCTTGCACAGACCATGACCTGCAGAGCACAATGTAATGATCCTGCCAGCCTTTTCATCTTGTGTGGTAAAGGTCAGTAGCTCAGTTTTCAGTGTTGATTGGTAGAAGAGGATACTTACTGAGTAAAGGAAACCACATGGTCAAAACATGTAGATGCCATACTTTTGGTAGTTTGGCTGTGAAACTGTATGCATGGCAATCCAGAAAGCCTGCAGTGCAATGGATTATAATAACTATTTGGACCTTCCAATAGACACTGAAGTGGGTGTGCCCCCTTGATAGCCCTGACTGGTGGCCATGATATGCCTCTGAATGTTTTAAAGACTTGTGACTTGCTATCTGATGGGTGTACTCACAGATTTCAGTAATGCTGATGTTAAAAAGGATTACGGTCACCATCTGTACAAAGTCTATACAAATCTATAGGAGCTCAATGTGGTCAGGCTCCGCAGAGAAATGATGATCTTTTTCTGAAGTGATTTTGATAGCAATTCAAAATAATTGTGTTTCTTCTCAAGAGTCAGTGACTGTCATGAAGGCCTTTATTATCTAGCAATTGACAGCCTACTGTTGGTCATCCAGTATCTCAATGAATGGGGTGCACATACAGAATCATTGAACATTGCAAGCTCGAGCTTGGCAATGCAAAATGTAGGAATTTGGCCCTATTCAGACTGAACTGGAGTTTGTGGCCTGGCCTCAGGACAGTGGCAAGCTTCAATAAAAGTGGGATGATCCTAAAGAGGAAGCTGGTGCCCAAAACAATGGCTTAGTGGGCATGAATCTTTTTCCTGCCCGGAGCTTTTTGGAGTCTTCTGGTTTCTTCTTTGTTCTTTCTTAGCTCTTGGGATTTTGAGCCTGTCAACGTGCTACCACTGAAGGGCTACAGTAGTTGGTATTGCCCTGTTATAAAGGGAAAAGGTTTGAATTTAGGAGATGCTGACTGGTCATGGTGCCACAAATGTTAAAAAGGCTTCACTGGATTGCCAATGGCCGGTGTGTGCTCTGTATGCAGCTGGTACATTCAGGATGTTCCCCAAGAGGTAGGATGAGAAGGATGTATTGTAGTCTAGATGACTCTCAGGTATGACAAAACTTACTAATGAAGACAAGACCATAGCTTCTCTTGTTCTTGAGTAGAGAATGTAAATTAAGCGTGATTCAACCTGTTAATATTTATTAAGTGTGAATAATTATATCTGTCTCTAACAGTGAATGTTTGAGACAACAGGATTCCAGATTTGGCTGGCATTCTTGCTGAAGTCAGGTGTTTAAAGATACTTGAATGAATTGTTTATTACCTGACGGGATTGCTCTGTTGCTTTATTACTGTCTGACTCAAATGCAATCTGGAGTAGCAGCTACAGAAGTAGTAAAGGAGAGAACGTAGGCTAGATATTTATTGGTATAATTCAGTATAGATTTTTGACTCCAACAAACTTGCATAGATTTCTACAAGCTGAATATATTAATGAATACCAAGGGATAACATGGGTCTACTATAGGCTTCCTCCTCCTTAATAGTAATCTCATTCCTTTAATAATTAGGAAGTGATAATTGTGATTAACACTAGGTTCCAGCTGACTAAAGTGGCATTGATGCCTAGAACCTTTGGGATGTGGGCTATGTCTCTGCTAACCACTTGCCAGAGAACTGTTTTCCAAAATTTGGTAGCTGGCAACCCAAATCTTCTTACTCTTTTGCAGATTGGCAGGTTTCACTCTGCCCTCTGTGCTTCCTACTTGTGTTGCTGGATGATACGACTCTGTATATTCTGATCTCATGCCTCCATGCAAGGAGTACATCTTTGCTCATGATACTTTCTAATTATTTTTCTTATGATGCTAGCCTTTGTTTCTTAGCAGAATAAAGTAGAGAGTTTTTTTCTTATCAGAGTTTAAGAACAGCAACAATTTCAAATACAGTGATGTGTATTTGGCAATAAAAGTATGTTCCTAGTTGTAGTTTATCTTGCCAGTGGTCTCTAAGGCACTAGCAACTTGCTTACATGTTATGTCACACTCTGACAGCCATCTTGATTACAAATACTATGCAAAGTGTAATTCATTAAAAAAGATAAAATTTGTCCAAGCAATATTTTACACCCTGAATCTCAAATATATTTTCAGCTTTTGACAGGGTCCACGCGTATCACATCTTTGTAGCATGAGAAAGATCTTGATCACAGGAACACTTGTTTCTGAGGTCAGGCTTCCCTCACTTAATCTCTCTCCACCCATTTTTTGGCATACCTTGGTCATGAGTTCAGTCCGTACTTGCGTCTGTAACATACACAAGTTGCATCTGTGTAAGAACTAAAAGAATATGGGAAAAGAACTTGCATGAGACTTGTATTTATCACTTAAGACCAATTTTAGCTGAAGGAAAAATCTTAATGAATCCCAATGATAAATGTTACTGTAATATAGGAAGCTACAGAATGACCAACTACAGAATTCATATCTATTAATAAAACATGTAGCTCTAAATACTTTAACATATGCTGTTTTATTAGTGTGACAACATGAGTATATACATACAGTTATCAGGAGTCTGTTTAGAAAAAAAAATAACTGATCAAAGATTTGGTAATACTCCATGACTATTTTCTCCTTTAGTAAGAGTTTTCTATGATTTTTAATCTGCATTTTCTTTTTTTCTACTTTCATTCTCTTTGTAAGTTTGTTGGTATGCACAGCAAAGTTTAAACGCTCTCACCTATTTTCTGCTACTTAGTGATAATTCTTTTGGCACCTCACGACGTCTTATTCAGTAAAATTGTTTTATAGTATATGAAAACAACTCCCTTATTTAAGTTGGTAGAAAGGCAAATGAAACACAAGTCATCTGATCCAGCTTAGCAGTTACTAGGATAATGGCTATCTTGATGTAAAGTAGCAGAATACTGAATCATTTAATAAAATTAAATTGGTAATTTATTAGTTAGAATTATATTCAAGTTGCTATAAAAATGATAAACTTATTTCATATCAGCTTCCTTTAGTGATATCAGTAAAAGTTATGGCTGCTGCCTGTATGTATGTGTAAGTGTAGTTCCTTTCCTTTTGACCTGATCGTGATTTCCTTTTGACACTTTGTAATGTTAAATATTGGCCAGAATTTTAATGTAAGAAGAGGTGGTATTTCTTGAAGTGCAATAGGCAAAACCTGCAACGTTGTTCCCTAATGCAGTCTCCTCTGAAGAACTTGCAGTAAGAGGAGCTTCTCTGAGTGTTTTCTATAGAAAGGAAATGTATTGTTTGTCCTTCAGAAACAGCACTAGAAAAATTTTCCAGTGTTCCTCAAATACTGTCAAAACTATTTATCAAAAAATGATGATTGTTTTCTTGTTTTAAGTTTGCTTCTGCTTAGGTCAGACTACTTCCAACTGTTATCTTAGCAAAAGTATTGAATCAATATATGTCTACACTTTCAGCTAATATCAATGTAAATGGTAGCATGTTTGTTTTCTTTCACCGCAAACTGCTTTGAGAACTCAGTTAATGCAACATGTTGAGCAAAACTTAAAACCCCATTATAATACTAGACAGTTTCTTAAGGTTGTGCACAATTTTTTTTCTGGAAATGCTCGTATAGCTGCTTATTGAACTGTATACTGAGCTCTGTAGACTCTGTCACATGATGTAATCACATGATAAAGTATGTCTGCTTATATGTTTGACATGTAGTTATACTTCCAGTAATGTAAGGGAAGGCAGATCCTTCCAGCTGTCACATACACAGCCATCCTGAGGAGTGAACATTGATCTTCTCTGTGCAAACCAAACAGCTTTTGATTTTGTGATTAGTGCATGCGTGCGCTCTCTTTACACCAACAAGCACTAATCTATCACACCATGGGGATGCTTAATGGTGGTTAGACACTCAGTGAGCATCTCTCCTATGATGGAGGAGGGACCACAGATCCCAAGGCAGATCCTGACACACAAGGTGTTCTTGTAGGCAGAATCCATCTTGCAGGCTGTATGCTTGTTTATGGTTTAAATCAAACTTGTCTAAAAACTAAAATAGGAAACTTGACTCAACCCACAGAAAGGCTTGAAGCTCTGTTAACACAAGTGTTAGAGACTAGGAGTTAAGAAAAATCTAAATTGGCAGCAGTTAATGAAAGTTATTTTTGTGTTGCCACAGTCATCTTCAATGTTATGTGAAGGAAGAAGATGAACTTCTGCATGGATGAATTTGGTTCTTGTGCTCAAATCTTACATTTTAAGAGGTGTCCATCCAATGTAACCAGTTTCTTATTTTGGATACACTTCTCTGGCAGCATCAATACATTGGGCCTCCTCCTGGCATATGCCTTTCTGATGGTTCTGAATAGTACTCGATAAAAGGGGAGAATGAGGGTTACTTATGTGCATACATATATGGATGTTAATGTTTTTCATAAAGGTTAATTTTTATGTAAAGTTGCCCAACTTTAAGGAAAAGGCACTAGAAAAGACATGACCAAATTAGTATTCCTGAACATCCTCTATCAATAAATTTGATGTCATTCTCACCTATGTATGTCCTCTTAGAATATGTGTTTCTTGAAGCAGAAATTTAGATCCCAGTTTTAAGTGACACCAGATAGTTTCAACACAGCAGCTGGATGTAGGAAAGCCATTGTCTGGAGAATTGTCAGCTCTGACAAAGCAACAGCGTGTTGCTACTTTGCCCGTGAAATTGGCAGAATTACGAGGTATGGGCTTGATAACCAGAACTTTGCTACAGTTGCCTTATTTCCTTTTATGTCTGTAATTACTGGCAGAATGCAGGCTTCAGTTTGTCCTGTAAGTGTGTTATGATATGGCCAAATAGGCTGAAAGAGGTTCTGGCTCATCAGATAAGAATCGAAGTGTTAGAACATTGTTACGGACATCTTTGCCTTGTTATTTGTGAGCTATTCTCTTTATGTATAACCAAAGTATGAGGTTGTAAAACCTTATAGTTTTTACATCTTGAATGGGCACCAGATAGTTGTCAGCAGCTAATATATAAACTGTATTGGATTCAGAGGAACCTGATGTTGTGGTTGTCATTTTATAATTACTTGGCTGAACCTCTTTAGTCTGTCCAAATAAAGGCTTTTCTTCAACTGAGAGACTGTTGAATGCAATTTCCGTTTTCATTGTTGATGCTCAGTTATGAGAGTTTTCTCATACATTTGTCCCTATGGTTTTTTTTCAGTATATATGAGGAGAAAGCATGTTCTCTAACAGAAAGTTTTATGCCAAGTCTTTATGAAGACTTACATTTTTAATGTGAAAAATAGCGCCGGATAAAAATCTGTTGTTGATTTATTCCCTTGTCTTGTTTTTGGCTCCTATCTCTGACTAGAGCAATAGCCTTGTTCAGTACTATTTTGTTCTCTATTTTGAAACTACACACAAGTGGTGTTGGTGTTCTCTACTTTTTGTTTTGCTTTATAAGTTTGAGTTGATTATGACCAACATATAAAATATGTTCTGACTCAAGCTTTCAGTTAAAAAAATTTTTTTTTTAACCCAATGAAATCATCATAACAATTTCAGACTTGGTAGGGAGTTTAATTATTGTTGGGTTTTTTCAGTAATTTGTTCACCAGTTGAAGTCTTTTCTGTAAAGAATCTTGATTGAAATACTGCCTAATTTCTTAGCTGGAATTCAGGAAGTAAAATATGTATCAGGGAAGAGCAGGAAAAACAAAGATGATTTGATTTTTTTTAGGAAAACACTTGGTAAGAGAAATGATCAAAGGACATGTATTGGAATTATGATACTTCCATAAGCCTGAGGTAATATATAATTCTTGGTAATATAGACAGGAATGAGAGGACAAACTGTGCTTTCCAAATTTGCTGAAAATATTTAACCAGGTTCTCTCTTTTGTTCCATAGGTGTCATCTGCAAACTTTAGGAGTGTGCCATCTCATAGCCATAAGTCCTTCTCCAGTTTCTGTTGTAAGAGAGAAAGATATTAAACAGGAAAGATGTGAGTACAGACCCCTGCGGTACTGCATCTTGTTATCAGCATCCAGGTAGAGTATGAGCCACTAATCGCTACCCTCTGAACCTAATCATCCAACCAGCTTTTTACCCCTTTGGCTGTCCACCTAGGTGTAGACCATGATATCCTAACTTAAACACAGGAATACTGTGAGAGATAGTGTTGAAAGCCTTGCTAAATTTGAGATAAATGATCACTGCTCTCTCCATCTACACAAATTCAGTCATTTCATCATAAAAGGTAACCACATTAGTCAGGCATGACTTACCCCTTACAAATCCATTCCAGTTGTTCCCAAACACAGTACCAGTTGTGTGCTCAGAAATGTGTTCCCAGGGACGGAAATCAAGCTGACTTGCTTATAATTCTCTGGGCTGATCTTCCATAAATTTTTCCTAAATCTCAGGTGTTTCAGTTCTCAATAACTGAAAGTGAAATATGTTGACAAATATACTTATTGAACTTTTGGTTTTAAAAAGGGAAAATTAAAAAGAGTTCTTGATGCAGTTTTTTCACTGTGTGTATCAGAAAATGATTTTGCTCTGAAATATGCTGTCCAGGATAATATATTACAATCTTGGGTGATTTCATCAACCTGTGGAAGGAATACTCCCTCCATTGCTTTTACCTATGGGATATGCAACCACCTGCTTCATTTGGCCAGATATTCATTATAAGCACCACATAATACTTTTGCATTTATTCATTCTACTGTGCTTTGCCTTAGTTCATTAGTCTGGCAAAGGACTTTAAAGTAATATCATGATCTCAAAGGAAGATATTTGTAATAGCTGTTCCTCAAGCACCTGGATTTGGTAGAATTTTCAGAAACAAATACTTTCAATGAGAAAAGTGGATTGATTCTTTATCCAGTTGCTGATCTACATGGTTTCTTAACTTGTATTGCTATAGCAGTAGCTGACAAATGGAATTCTCACTGAAAATATTACTAGTCCATGCTTGAACCAAGGTCTTTAAAAGGTAATCTTGAGAAGGTTTATTTTATTTCTCAGTTGTTTTAATGAATTTATGCAAATTGGAATAAAAATAAATAGTTTTTACATATAAGTGTGTTCATGAGAGGGCACAGAAAGTTTCCTCCTGGTATTTAAAATGCAATAAATTTCTCATTGTTGAATGAAGTTCACAATCTTTGTGTCAAGAGGATGGCAAGTGAACCAATAAATATTCTTAGTTGCATTAATTTGTGGTGCATTGGTCAAGCTGTGAATCACTTTCTGAGGAGCCAAAGGATGTCTTAGCATTTTGTATTTCAAATATCTAATTTTTTATATCCATGCATTGTGTTCATGGTTTGAGAGATGACGATGGAAAAAGTGACAAACTCTAAAAATAAAAAATATCTTTAATATCTCATCTTGGAAGTTGCTTTGGTTCTACTGATGAACTGTGTTCTAAACAAGAGCACAGGTTCTTTTGTCTTAGCTGTCCTTAACAGGATTAAACCTTAAATTGTAAAATGCACACTGGAAGAAGGTCAAATCAATACAGTATTCTGAGTAAACTCGGATGGTATTCTGAGCAGTTGTTTCTCACCATCACAAACTGTACTTTGTGATAGTGATAGTACGAATCTCTCTAGTATCTGTTTCAGAAGAGGAACAAGCTTACACACTGTATTTCAAATGGCACATACCTTTATTGCAACTCTTCTTAGGCTAGTGAACCTTAAGACCTGCTTATTTTAAAATTCTTCCTGAGCTTTCATTGCCATATGGTGCTGTAATGGCTTATGACCTTAAGTGACCTTACCAGAAATCATACCAAATATGTGGTTATGAACAAGAAATTCAGGAAGAGAATGTTAGGGCTAAGTTGCTTCTGATTTTTTTTTATTGGCTTGACCTTCTGCTTAAAGATGATTTAAGTCACTTGTGCATAATTAATTGAAACTGTTATTTCTGATATATCTTAAAGATTAAATCTCTGAGATAGCAGAGTAAGGAAAATGATTACTATTTGGGTGGCTGGTGTGGGACACAAGAAGTGTTCCAGGCCACGATATCAAGATAAAATACAGTGTGTCTTGATAATGGTTTTGTAGGGATTGTGTGCCAGAACTCCAGGTTCTGTTTCCAAAACTTTCACAAGCATGAATGACCAAATTGCAGTTAAGTTACATTGATATAAACTAGGATTAATCCTTTAATACAACCCAAAATACAAATATTATTCAGCTAGAATGCTACTTGGGGCAGAGAATTCAATGCTTTGTCCTTGATATTGTTCTCATATTTGGATAAGGGAGAAATTTAAAAAAACATTTGCTGTAGGTCTCAATCTGATCTCAGTTATTTTGGTGCAAAACTGGAATAAGTGCTCTTTGTATAAATGGAATTACTGAAATTTTATATTGCTTTGAGTTGAATTTTACCCTGTCTCTAAACCATTCTTGTTAAAGATTGGAAAATATTAAATAGAATAAGTAGGTCACACAAGTGGGATGATACTGCCCCTTATCTTTAAACAATAGTCTAATTTGACTCTAGCACAACGAAAAGAAATGAATACTGTATGTGCTCCCATGTGAGCTGTCGGAAAGATAAAACTGAATACCCTCTAAATCAGCTTTTCCATGGACAACTGCTTCATCATCATTAGTATGTATATCCTCATTAATATCTAGGCCACCCAGTTATGAGACCCTAGGCTGTAGCTTTTCATAATTTACAACTACTCCCGTCATTTTCAGCAGGATTGTCTGCATGACCTATCACAGAATGAACACTTGATATATTTCTCTGAGTCTTCTCAAAGTGTTCTTTTGAAATAAAGGCTAAGAATAAATGTATCCATCTGTTTAGAAAGTTGCATTTATGCACAGTGTGGTGATCCTTGCCAACTGTTTTACTTAGCCTAGCTGTGTGTGAAAGGCCTGGTTACTGCAAGGTGTCTGGGAATTTGGAATTGAGACAGTTTGGCAGACGAGGACAGACACATAAACCTTCTAAAGCGATATCTAAGAGTTAGGATCAGATTATAAATAAATGCTTCAAAATTCTGTAATTGCCCAGTTTATAAACTTATTCCATTTTCAGTCTTTGACCAAGTCTGGAAAACTTTAAAGCTGTTTACAGACCACTCGCAAACAGTCTCTTCATCTGGTTGAAGAATTTAGCTCAGGACCAGAAGTTCACTCATACGTAGGAAGTAGTCTAAATGAGAGTGGAATAGAGATGAATGTAGACAGGTTTGCAGGGTAAGGCTAGGGGAAACCAATATAGAGGTGACTATTGTAACCGCTGGTTACTTATGCAAAGATTAACATAATGCAGCGTAGACTGTACTCGTCTGAGTGACTGCAGTGACAGCAATTATAAATGGAGGGTTCAGACCATTATTCAATGCCAGGTGGAATTTGAGATGAAAATTTCTGGGATGGGATTGGCCTTATGAGGTTTGGAGTTTTCAATATGTTAAAAATGCCAAGTGATTTCTGTTATTCCACAAATTTCTAGGATTCTATATCCAGAGTAATAAGAAATGCTATTCCTTGGTCATAATAATTACATTATTAACTACAACTCTGTCAAAGAAAGGCGAGGTGTCTGTAAATGAAAATCAGCCAAGCAGTAAACACTGCTTAGTAAGAAACACTTTCTCTATAGGCATCTCTGGAGAGATCTTGATGAAGATGGTATTTTAAGTCTTTTGTTGTGAAAGAACTCTTCCATAAGTAAAATAAGTCATCTATGCTGTTTTTCAACCCAGCAGCACATCCCAGTGATGTGTAACTAGACTTATTGATAAAGCAGTGTAACTTATCTAAGAAATGGCAAAACCTGTTTTCATTACCTTGGCTAACATAAAATGTATGTTAATAGATAAAAATAGATGATCCTAACCAGGTCTTTTGAAGCAAAGGAAACTCTTCAGTTTCTTCAAGTGAGTCAAGACACTAGTCTTGAGACAAACATGATGGTTAATTGTAAAGAGTTCAAAACTGAAATTAAATCTTACAGTTCTCTGTTTATCGGGATTAGTCAATGGGCGCTTTCTAGGCATGCATAGTCTAAGCAATCTAAATCATGATAGAAATTTTTTTAAAATCTTTGAATTGTAAAAGGATAAAAAAAAAATAAATCACGTTTCATGTAGATTATTGCAAGCTCTTATCTTCCTCAAATTTCTTGGTAAGCCTGCTTGAAGCTCCTTTTGTGCCTTTTCTGGTTAGGTGCTGTCATCCTATGTTAAACAGCTTGTCCTAAAGCACAATTATTCTTAAGTAAACATATTGTGCTTCATGTGATGAGTCAAATACACTCATGAGACAGAATGTTCTGTTATTGAGTCACAGCTGAAGAAAATATGCAGATGGTTAATACAAAAATCTTAATTGTTAGAATACTGCAAAACATGAAATAAAGAAGATGTAACATTGGTTTGAGAAATAATTCTGTTTTCAGCACAGCCTCAACTGTAAATACTTTTCAAGTTATGGGATGGTACATTCACTTGTAGCAAGCACATTTCATTTAAGACATAAAACTCACTGTTTTATTCTGAAAGTGACCAGGATCTGTCAGTTCTATTCTTTTTAAGGCATTTTGTTCTCTGTTTTGAATGATTTGTCTTCACTGTATGGAGATATATATATGTAATTGTACTATAAATCCTGAACCTCAGTATCCCATTTACAAGCACTTTTCCAGTGATTTGTCTCTCCTGGTTGGTTTGGTTTTAGTATTTAATTTACTATGTTTTGTTATAAAAGTGCCTCCTTTTGTTTTTTTTAATCTTTTTCTGTGGTGGCTACATTTTGTTAGTATGCTGGTGGTGGTTCCCACTGTTCCCACAACTCCAGAGTCAGACTTTTGTTGTGTGGTAAGGTGAGGATATACAGCTTGTGAACCAAGCATAAAATAAAACTATATTAATTTAAGACAGAGCTACAGCAAGAATGGGCTTTTTTATAGGTGTCTTTCACAACTCAGCAATTTTCTCAGGAGCACAAGCTGCAGTGTGTCAGAGCTGGGCCTAGGACTCTTGGTATATTGGCAACTGAACTCAGGAAGGTTATGAAGAGGGCTATGGAGAAACAGAGTTACAGGGAGGACAATACCTATATTGTTCCTAGGAAGCTCTTCCACCTTTCATATCATCCTGAGCAATTTCAAAAACATTGCTCTCTACTGAAAAGCCATGATTTATCTCCCTGTGTAAACATTTAAGTAGTAGGACTGACAAAGATTATTTTTAAAGATACCATCATGTTTTTAATTATGTGTATTGTAACTTAGGATATTCAGACATTACAGCCTTTGAGTTTTCAATCTATTTACAAACTCTTATGGCATTTTTTTTCTCCTGCATGATTTGCCTGTTGAAGTGATTTTTTTTTTCCTGATCATTGTGTACTGTATTTTCATAAAGAACAAGCATAGAATGCGTCAGAAAGAAAATAAAGAGGAAACTTATGTTATAGAAATATCTACCAAGTAAACCAAGCTCAGATATGTGTTGAATCAGCAGTAATATCAGACACAGTAACAAAATAGTTATCAGACATGGAACTATTATAGTTATTGGTTTTGCATCTTAATTATGTGTGTTAACGAAAAGCAACCTGCATAAGTACATATGTTTTTCCAAAAAATGTATATTTGCTTAGGAGTCTGCAAGGTAAATCCATGTTCATTACTGGTTAGTATTAAACCACATGAGCCTTGGTAAGCGCTTTCTGAACACTAAAGAGCCAGTTCTTGCACCAGGAGGCTATTCCATATATACATACCCACTACCTGCTTGCCACCTTGAAAAATACATCCAAAAGATGCTTTCCAAATGTGCTGATGGATGCAAGTGTTCATAAAATGTATGTGATACCTCTATACATACTGAATTAGGAATCAGAAGACGAGCCTGGACAAGATCAAGAGGAAAATAGCCTCTACATGAAGATAACAGAAGGAGGGAAAACATGGGTGCACAGAAAGTGAGTTTGTCCTCACAATTTTACTCATTTCTAGGGAAATGCAGTTAGCATGGAAGAGTATGAGTGAAATGAATGTGCTGGGTGAACAGAGTGAATTTATGCTGTTGGTGTGAACTGATTGCCGTGATATTTTTTTGAAAGGGTGATGCCTTCAGATTAGACTGAAACTGAAAACTGACTATATGCAATTATCCCCTTGAGGTAGTTGAGGGCTGAATCTCAATCTAATTTCTTGCTTCTTCAACCAGGAGCCCTTTCTTATTTGGAGTAGTCCCTCTGTCTTCAGAGAAGTTATTGATATTCTGATACAGTACAAATATTTATTTATTTTCCATGAACTTTACATCACAGTGAAAGATTTGTGGGAACAGACCTATAGAAATTAGTGTAAAATGTAGGTATTTGTTTTGTGAACGCTTTGCCCAGTAACATCGGAGAGCCTTGGAACTGTTACTTTCACTCAAATTTTCTGCTTCATAGTTCATTTGATGGTAGCTGCAGTGAGCATAATGCCTTCATATGTAATTATAATTTTTAGAGTTATGAAGTTCACCTCTACTATGTTTTCAAGGCCTATCTTACAGTGTAATATTCTGTAGCTTTTACAGAGGCTAACAAAAGAAAAGTGAGTTCTCACAAAACCAATAATCACCTACTTCCTCAATTCCTCATTTGTTTGAGAATACAAATTTTGTGGTTTTTTATTTAAAGGAAAAGGACATGGATTTCACACCTGATTTTTTTTAAATTTAACAGTTTTTCACCAGATCTGTATAGCAAAGTTAACCTAGCTACATCACTCTGCAAATCAGCAACATAAACGTTTTGCAGTGAAACAAGTTACACTTTGCTATTGAAAAGGTGGAGTTGTAATTTGCATTTGCAGGATCATTTACACTAGTAAGTGGTATCACTGCTCTCTGCATTGTCAAAATGAGGTTGCAGAGTACCACTCGCATTCACTGGTGTGTTTTTGAAGTTCCCAGTGATGACAGCACAGGATCCCTTTGGGCCCATATGAACGTTTTAACCCGAGTTTCTCGTTTGTTGGTGTTGATTAAATCTTCACTGCCACTCAACAGCTCTTTAAATTACCATTAGATAGAGTTTAAATGCCTGTAACTCACAGAGCTTAAAAACCACAATAATCTAAGAATCAGGGGGGAAAGAAGAAATATGACTTCACCAAGCAAACATGAAAGACTTTCACAGAAAACACAATACCAACATAAATATATACAGCTTTACTGAAGATATTTCCATACCAGCAAACTGTGGCCCCCTCTTTTATTCTAATGATTTCCCTGTATGCAGATTCTGTTCTGCAAAACTCTGAACTTAAACATGAAGGTACTTGTATGTAACCAGCAAGTAAGTGTGACTGTTAATACTAATATTTTTGTTCAAGGAACATAAAATTATGTTTCTTGTGAAAAACCTTAATGTCTTCCTTCTTGTACTTAGCCATGTAGCTAGGGCACATGCAGCGCATGTGAGAACAGAAAAATGCTGGCATGAGGTATATTTATTTGCCATTTCTGAATCTCACTGAACTTCCTAGCAGTGGTATAGATTAGTGCTTTCAGGATCTGTAGGTGTATTTGTTAACACTTAAATAACTTGCAGCCATTAAAAATTTGACTTGGACTCGAGACCAAGTGTTAAGTCTGATACTGATACTAGATTTTAAAGCAGATATAAAAACCTTAGGGAGTCATGCATGGAGATGGTTTTCCCAGTTGGTACCAAGAACATATTATTTTAAAGAAAAAAAAAGATACAGAGAAGCCAGTAAAGTTAAAAATCAAATAAAGTGCAGAGGCGACTGTTTTCAATAATATTCTAGGCTGCATTAAGTTTTTAACTTATGGCAGAAACGCTACTGAAAGAGCTCAAAAAAACCAAACCAAAACCCCACCAAGCTTGGGGCTAGAGGCCTGAAATGACCAATGGGTTTTGAAGTCTTAGCAGCAGCTGAGACAATTTCCTATGGTACTAATGGAAGCAATAAGTTTGGAATCTTATTAGAAGAATTCTGGTGGTGGTTTGCTTCAAAGACCTGAAAAATGTAGTTGTATTCAAAGTGGGAAACAAGTTTTAGGAAGGCAACACAATAATATTACCATTTTAATATCAACTGTTCAGATTTATTAGAAATATTTAATGCACCTCAATGTCCTCCTGTAAGTAGATCTGTATTTTGAGCCCATGCAGATCTTTACTAAGTCAGTGCGGTTGTTTTATAGATCCCACTGTTCATTTCATGCAACTTTGCGTGGTATTGAAATAATACCATCCAAGTCAAATACGCACATCTAGCAAAATCAGGGCATTGTTTTGTACTCTTAGTGTAGCTATAATTAGAATATAATCTTTAATTAGATTAATGAAATGGCCACAATAACAATGAATGAGCTATGGCCAGTTCTGCTACTGTCTCATGACCTCCTTTAGTAGAGGAGCTGCTGATTCTCGGACAGTTTCATTACTTGAGAAAGGCTCTCTGAAAATGTCTTAAGAATAAAGTTTACAGGGGATTATTAATAACATCAATTTAGTTTTAATCAAGGTACTTTTCTGTTTTTGAGGTTTCTCTTTATTAATATACATCCCATTTAAATCTTAGTCCAAAGCTGACAGAAGTCAAAGGTAATTTAATTAATCCAGAGTTTTAGTTGATTTCTGTAACGCCAAGATTTTTCACAAGTAGTTTCTCCCCTTCAGAGGGAACTCTGAAACAGTCCAAGAGTTGTAAATGAGCTCTGGTATCTACTAGACTTTGTGTTTCAGTTCTGTGCTTTCTGTAAATGATTGTTGTCCTGTGTAAAGTAGATCCATAGGATAAGCGTGAAGTCTTTCTGCAATTAATGATAAGCTTGTTCAGCTTGCAACTTCAGTAGTAGGTCACTAAATATATGCACCAAAAATACTTAAAGGTTTATTTAAAAAAGTATTAAACTTTTATGCAGGATTTAATATTGTAAGATGGTGTAAGAAATGCTTAGCTGTGCATTTTGAATGTTTCTGTAATCCTGGACTGTCTGGAATTGCTGTGAGCATATTGAATTGTAGTAGGAAAGTGTGGCAATGGAAATATGATGAGAGCATTCTGATGTTAGTCAGCTTTCTTCCTGAGATGAAAGATCTCTAGGAGGAGGAGAAGTAGATTTTGGAGAGACTGAATAAGTGAAGACTCTTCAATTTCTTCCTTTCATAAGATTACTAGAATATAGTTCTTAATACATGAAAAAGAGAAAGGCAAAGTTCAAGGGAATGATTCACACAGGGTTGGTAACAAACATTTATTTATGTTTCGTTTTTTCAGCAAATACATGAATCCATGCTTACCCTGATTTCAGACTATTTCCAGAGTACGCACATTTGTGTCTAGCCAATTTTTCTGATTCCATCAATCCCTTTTATAATATTGCCTGTTGCATAAAGGCACCTTAATGTAATCAAAATAGTTGAAAGATGCATTTCCTAAAACACTTAAATTCTCAGAAACAAACAAACAAAATCATTGTTCTGAACTGCCTGCTGCCTATTTCACTGTCTTAAGTAGATTGAGGAGGATGTCGGCAATAAAAATGTATTCTGAGTTGTATTCATATTTTTTAAACTTAAGTTGGAAAAATTGGAGGTTTTTCACAGGATTTGTAAACATACCAGAAAATAATTTCATAAACACCCAATGATGTTTCTACACTGATATATTTGAGGCCAGTCCCTTATTTCATTCCTTCTTTTTCTTCTGCTTCTAGTTTTTTCTCTTCCTGCATTTATGTAACACACAACGAACAGTGAAGAATTCTACTTTCAGATCATTTTAAGTAGTACAGTTTTCTTTGTATGTTTTTTATAATGCCTAATGACCTCTTAAAACTGTCATTTGACTGATATTGGCCACCTGTAGGCAGACAGCCAATCTGATTATATGTCCTAGCTGAAAGTAAAATGGATTCCATTTGAAAACATGATAAACCACCACTCTTTTAAACCTGCCACAAGGTAAAATTTGTTATTGTTGCCTTGGTTAATTTAATACTATTGTTTAAATTATCACTACTCTTTAAATTAGCCACCACCTTTTGAAAAAGTAATTAGGATTTCCTTTTGAATAGTTTGAAAATGTCTTACTTTCCTTTGATCCAAAATAGGGATAGTAGAAACCATCAAATTAATTCAACAAAAACACTTCCTACTGAATTTACATGAGAATGTAAATAAATCTTCATTTTCCTGCATAGTAATCTGATTCTGAAGTGAATAATTATTTGTCCTTTGCCCTTATCATTTAGCACAGCTAAGAAACTGGATTATTGATGAGGAAAGATAAGATAATGTAATTGCCCTTAAAACACAAATGAAATCCTTTAGGACATATTCAGTAAGTGAGATTACATAATGAATGATTTTCGGGAATGAAAGTTGATGCTTTTTGCATTAAATTCATCATGTAACAACATTTTTTGTGCAGTAGATCACATTATCAATAAGACCTGCTAGATGGACTGAATTTAACCATTTTATTAGTCGTAGTATATATTCTGAATGGCCTAGGGTCAGCTCTTTATAATGAGCAGTGGTGATTAGAATGTATTTTGCATAATTTTGCATTAGTCCTTAATGGTTTCGCTTTATGTTCTTTTACAGTCAAAAAACTAAACTCATTGGCTGAACAAATGTCCAGTTAGTTTTATAGACTTACAAAGACTTATGGAGAGACTTATACAATGGGTGTTGAAGTGTTAATTGTTAATAAACCTTGAACAATAGGAGATACTTAGCTCTGAATAATATCATTTTTATAATAATAAAATGATGCTGAGGGAAGCAAATACTTTAGGTTCAGGGTGTCTACATAAGGAATACAGAGTTAACTTGGAGTTTTGAGAGTATGTCTTGGCTATTGCAATAGCAGAGTACTCTCTGTAAAAGAGAGTTAGCTTACTAGGTAGTCTCAGAGTCTGTTGTATTGGTCATATAAAAACTACCTTATGCTATTAAACTGTCATCCCTTCACAACCTCCTCAGAAATCAGATGCAACCTGCAATTATATAAACATTAACAGACCAATTACACGCTCAGTAAGATTGGAGCATCCCTGTCTTAGCAGTATCTATAGAGAGCAAAGCAGGGCAAATAATTTACCAAAAAGAGTATCTTCTCTTGATGTCACAAGGTGCATATGTATAACTTGTTTTGCAGAGAGCTATGTTTGAGAGAATCAAAATAAATTGACTAGTAAGAACCATGTGCATCTCATTGATCCATATGATCTGAAGTAAGTCCCTTAAGCCAGATAAATTAGTGGGATGAGTTGGGAAGGGAAATGGTAGAGATATTTCAGCCCTGGTGAGAAATTTAAGGGCTTGTTTTTCTTTGTTTTTCTCATCTCTGAGCTTTCCTTTCATATTTTCTGTTTATTATGATTCTTTTAAAGTTTTGTACATTTATGGTAGAGGGGTTGATTCATCCTATGTGAAACTATCAGTAACAGATAATGTTTTATTTTACTATCAAGCACCTGTAATTACCACTGAATTACACTCTGACTGCTGCGTTCTACTGCTAATTTATGGACACAAGGTATACCTTGATAATTTTTAATTCACAGGAGTTTATGATATTGTTTTTGAACTTTTTTCTTTATAATCTGCAGTTTGTTGAAATGATGGAACTGCATTTTTTCTACTGTTTTGAAGATGTATTGTAATTTTCCCAAAATGGTAAAATCTAACAAAAAAAAAAAGTAAAGTTGATTTTTATATAATGTTCTGCAGGAAATTAAGCTTCCCCCATGCACAGAATTCAGGTACATATTGTTTTTCCAAGGCAGAAAAATTAGATTAGAATATTACATGAAAGTAAACTGACATATCAAACCTGTTAAGTTACTGCTGATTTGATACTAATAAAAAAATCAAGTGTCCTTTTTGAGAAATGGTAAGGTTTGGATTTTTCTTTAAAGAGTGACTGGGAAATCTCTAAGCAACTATTCTGGCTTGACAGAGAATCTCAGAAGAGTAGGTTTGCTGCAAATTAAAGACAAAAAAAACATCCATTTACCTTGCAAAATGTTCTAACTCATATTTTGGGATTCAACCTAATGTTTTTACAAATTAAAATGATGAACTCATATCAAAGTAAAGGGAAATAAAAAGGTTAATTGTAATGTGTATTCCTGTTTCTTTTTTTATAACCAATTTATTACAGGGCTACGTCTGTGTCAAAAGTGAATCTTGAATGTCTAGACATTAGCCTTTGAAAAACTGCAATCATTGATAAGTCATATTGTTCATTATAAAAATGAAGAGTTTTTAATTTGAAAAATTGCAAAGAGACTTCCTAGTAGTTATGAAATGAATCTTAATGCTCTTATTGTGGGAATCAGCAGTATTGCTTTTGATGCATATCATTAATAACAAAAAGCCTCATTCCAGTTATTAAAATACTCTCGCATATTCTGTACTGATAATTTTTGAGTTTTTACAGTTTGTTGCTTGCATTACTCCCCAGTGACATTATATGTGTAGATTGTTCTCCAAGTATGTACAACTGAATAATAATATTAAAAACTAATAACTTCCTTTGAGTGCACTGTAGAATTAAAAAAGGAAAACAGTTTTAAACCTTTAATATAATGAAAAATTATATTGGGGATTTTATATTGTTTTGCTTATGCTTCAGTTATTGCTTTCATTAAAGTTTTAATTTCCAGAGATATTGCTTTGATAAAATTAAGTAAACGTCTTTGGTTAGTATCTGTGTATACACTGAAAATTATGTGTCTTTTCCTCCTCATTTATTGCCATCTACTTTCCATTATAATTATTTCCCTAATACACACATATAATGCAGCAAGATTGAATTAAAATAGTTCATCTATATAATAAATGAAAAATGTGTGAGGATGAAGATTACAATCTTCAAAATCAAGCACTACAGTAAAAGAACAGCAGGTTAGATCTTTATTTTTTTCATAGTAGCGCTGTTTGTTCCATTGATATAATAGCTACAAATAGTATAAATAGTACAAGTATTAAAATACATTTGATGGGGAGAATACTTACCTGTTAGTTTTTACTGTACTTTTAAAGAATTCTGTAATTTACCAATCACAAATATTTTGTAGGATAGCTGTGAATTTTTAGCCTAAGTGATGCAGATGGGATCACTGAAACCAGAAGAGATTGGATCAAAACCTCAGTTCAATGAAGTCAGTGGGGTGTTACATCAATGGTGTTACATCCATTGATGTAACAGACCACTGACTACCAGAAACAGAGTAATTGAAAGGGAAAGGCTGCCTCCCTAATATATATTTTTTTTTTTTTTAAATAGTAACCTCAACCACAGGAGTTAAGTGTGGATTATCAATTTGCATCCAGAGTATATAATTTCAGTTAGCTCTAAACCAACTAGTTAGCGTTACCTGCATTTTTGTATGTGTGTAGATAGCTAGACAGATAAAAACACAGAGACTCATGATGTAAATCTTCATTCTCAGATTGCCAGATACAGGACAGGAACTGCAAATGGGCTGCATTCTGGAGAAGGGACGTGCACGTGAACATATGTACTAATATTAGGTCTTTGAAACGTTGGTTGCCTGAAAAGGATGAGGGAGGCTTTGGTAGTGATGGGTGAAAGCCCTTTACTGGGTCCCGGAGAGCTACGGTCCTGGAAGGCTGAATCCTGTGATCTTTTCTCATCTCTCTCTTTTTTTTTTTTTTTTTTTTTTTTTTTTTTTTTTTTAGTTCTCTGTTTGTTGAGGCACTTAAGCAGTTGTCTAGCAGTTTGAGATTGAGTCTTTCCACTTTGATAAGTTGGAATTTTTCCACCTTTAGCTACAGTGGCACCCTTTTATACCTTCTTCTGAAGCAGCTGCCGCTGCATGTTGGCCTTTTGGTCAGCAAGGTTGAATTATTGTCTACAATTTTACTATTTGGAGCTAAATGTTAGGAAGCATAAGATTAACCAAAATATTGAGGGTCAATAGAAAATAAAGCTTATTCCTAACTTTTGTTGTTTCTGTGAAAATAGGAAACTATGAAAAAAAAGTCCTCTTTCTTGAGGAACCCACATATAAACAACAAATTAAACTTCTAGTTTTTTCTTCTCTCCTATTGCTATTACTTTGATATCAGCAGTTGTAGAAGTCTCAGGATTCTGACCAAAAATTATGTTCTATCCACCAGTAGTAGTTTCTGCATCTTTAACTTTCCACTGCTGTTACTGGTCTCCTGTAATTTTTCAATTTCAGTGGAGATCCCTGTGGCCTGGATGACATCCAACTCACTACAAAAGCCAATTTCTTTTTGTGTCTGACTAGTTTGATAAGCTGCCGAAGTCTTTACTTTCTGCATGTATACAGGTAAATACAGCTACGCCTACCTCATGATTTGCAAAGGCTTGCAGAGAAATCGCTATTTTGATGCTTCAGTTCACATCATCATTGTGTATAGGAAATTCTGCTGATTCCTTGTAAGAATTCTGCCAAGCTACTGTGGTAGCTGTGTGAAAATCTGTGGTTGATTGGCATGGTTAGCCCAAATGATCTTTTTTTTCTTTTATCTGATTTCAAATCCACTTATTTCGGTGAGGCGCATGACTGAGAATTAATATATTTGCATGTATTTACTCCATTGCCATTAACTTTGTGTGATTGTGGGTTAGTAATGCATTTTACTGAGTCTCAATTTTCTGGTTAGTAATATGGTGCAGTTTCCTTAGGTAGTGCTTTTTTACATATAACATTTAAATTCCGTTTTTATAAACCTTCATCAATCTGCAAAACATGCGCTGAATTTTTGTATGGCATATTGTGCATACCTCTGTTGATAAAATGAAAAACTCCAGGAGTGCTTCCTATGTGCAAATGGAGATTGGTGCAGCAAGGGTCAGTGACTCAGTTATGGGCTGAAGCCAGGTCGTGTCCTGATCTGACTCTTTTGGCTTACTTTCTCCAAGGATTATGCAACTGCAGCAATCTGGCACATCTGTGGAAGGAGAGCTGTTCTGAGTTGGTGCAAAGGCTGGAGCCATTGCTGCATTCTGTGCAAGGAATACCATGGGCAGGAAAAGAATATGAATAGTAAATTAACTTACGGAATTAAAGAAATGAGTTATGATTTACTTTCATTGGAATTATCTGACATACAGTTATATGTGCTTGAAAATGATTTTTTTTCTTTTTTTTTTTTTTTTAAGGATAAATGTTTTAACTGTCTCATTGTGGGTGTTTAAGTAAATGCTGAACAGTGCTTTCCAAAAGCAGAAGTGATTCATACGTGACCAGCTTAACTGTGGGAAGCCAGTGACCGATGTATGTGATTTGAGTGAGGTGGAAAGAGTTCAGATAATCCCAAATAACAGTTTTAGTCCCCAGTAAAAGACTTTGTATTGTATGCTGTTATTTATAAAGAATAAAGCAATGGGCATATTATTTATGAAGATATAATGATGGAGCATATGAGGAAAAAAAGTAGTTGACTCTGTTTTGGTCAATCGTTATATGCATGATTGATTTAGAAAATCATTTTTTGCCATAAACCTCCTGTTATTATGATAATATTTATTCCGAGAAATGACAAAACAGCATTCCTGCGAGCACCCGTATGAACTGATCTTCAGGGAGTGTTGAGTTGCAGGTACCCTCAATGTTGTTGTGGTATTCCTATGTTTATCTTTATGTGAATGTAATTACAGTGTTGCTCCAGTACCACATTTTAATGGTACAAGCTGGCTGGTGTTTAGAGCAAAACATGTGTGTACTATAAAGACATCTTAAGATCCTTCCATTTCTTCTTAATAAAGATTAAGATAGTATCAGATATGTGGAAGTACAGCTGAAGGAATGAAAGACAAGGAACTTGGTATTTGTAAAGGAATGAGTTGATAAGATTTAATCTGGTAAGCTCCTTGCAAAGCGGATATGATTTAATTTTTTACTATTTGTGTTCACAGTGAAGACCTGAAATAATTATGGTGCAATAAAGCTTAACATTTACCCTAGTTTCATTTTTTAAAACTTCACTTTAAATTTCATGATCACACCTGTTCTTTTTTGCAGAAAGAAAGGCTGGCTTTCTCTGGCATGGGCTTTAATGAGCTGCAGAAGTCAGTGTAATTCTGGGAAGGAAAGAAACTGGAACAGTGGTTCGATCCTTACTTTTTGGTGGCTTAAGACTAGGGTTTCATTGCAGTCACAAAAGTGAGGGGTAAGTTATCTTGTATGGAAATGCATGCTACATGACTAGTGATACTGGTAGCTAAGTTGAACTGAAACATGCTGATTTAAACTGGTTATCGTATACTAAGTGCATAGTCAGAGTGTCTGTGAGAGCAGTGCCATGGGAAGTCTATTATCAATGGAGATGAATATGCCCATGACACTGAAAATTACAATTCTCCTTGTTATGCCAGTTTTGACCCTTGATGGTACTTCTCACTTGTATGACAACAGACGTGCCCTGAGAAAGTTTAGTGCAGCATTTGAGGGTCTCTGCTTTGATACTGCATAGCAGCTGGAGGTGCTTACTGGTGACATGAACAGTAGAAGCTGAAATTCTTCTGAGCGTGTTTAATCTACAACAAAACACTGTCTCTCTGATTACTTTCTGCATTAGCAACATCCATTTGATCCTGTAGTTATGGTTACTGTGTTTTACTAAATGTAGGAACTAATTTGGTTCAGAAAAATATTCACGCCAGTTTATATCATGTTGAAAGAACCAACGTATGATAAATCATCCTGTATTAATCACTTCTCCACTTCTCAAAAAGAGAAAAAGAAACTCAGTACAAGCTGTATGGAAAAGTACTGTCAAATGCATAATTTTAAGGGGAATGTTATTCGAGACCAATTAGATGTTTGAGTGGTGTGCCTTTGACTGAGATGGATAGGAATTGCTTCATATATTGGCTGGTTTATAGAGAAAGAAAACTCAGATTTCCAAAGGATTCCAAGAGATTAGGAATCCATCTTCCATTTGCAGCTCTTTCATACTACTTTTGAAAACTAGGTCAAAGTGCTTGCTGCTATTACTGTCATTTAAAGGGGATTTACTTCAATATTCATGCTAGTGAGCTTTGGAGAAATTTCATTCTAGTCACTGCAGCTGTGATTCAGATTTATTGCTTCTCAAATCATTGGTTGTTGTCTTTATAGCACTGACTGTAAAAATTGAGAATGGTGAGATGCAATGATTCTATAAAAAATGTAGAGCACTACAAAAGGGCAGACTTAGTCCAATTGTTGGGTTTCTTGAGACACTGATATGGTGGATAGTTTGCTGGTGAACAACAGATGGAATATTTAGCAATCTCCTGTTAATGCATAGCCATTATTCTAGCATCTGGTCCAAGTTACTTGGTTGAGATTATGAACAAAGGTATTTTTATACTGTTCTCATCTAGATTTGCTGTCCTTCCTATAGAAGTCCAATGGAGCTGCTGGAGGAAAAAATATTGATTTCCCATATTATCCCTGAGATCATAGAGTGGGTGGGTATTACCTAAACCAGAACCAGATGGTAGTGTCAAATGTTGCAGGGAAAGCTCTAATTATTGTCCCAAATGGAGCTAGAAAGTACAAGATGTTTAAAGAAATCCTTGTATCATTTCCTGTTCAATTTGAAAGAATTTTGGAGCATTCAGGCTACACGTTTGAATATGTGGATGTTTAAATAATATCTAATGCTTATGAATGCATACATTTCTGAGAATTAGCCATTTGCTAAATGGGCCTCAAATATCTTTGGAAATCTTCACATTTGAACACTGAAGGCATTCTTTAGCATCTAGGATGATCTTATAATGTTAGTTCTTGCAGTTCCATTGTTAAATCTGTTTGAAATCTGAGTAGCGGCATTATTCATAACCAGGCCGGCTATTTTGAAAGTTTTATGCTGTAAAGTAGGGTCAAATCTTACTCCTCTGCATTTTTTGACTTTTTATGACATTTTATGGCTGATAAATGCAATTTTCCGTTTCGTACAACAAGCAGTCATTATAGTTTTAATTTTGCATCAGCCAGTTGAGCTTTACATGATGGTTTTTATTGTTACAACTGGCTATGGTGAAGAACAGTTTCAATTATATTAGCAACATTCTGACTAGTTTTCACCCATGTGGGTAATGGCAAATACTTTAACTATATATAAAATATGGTTGACTTTGTTTAGTAGCTGTTCGGTACATAAAAGCATTGATAGAATTCTTAATTTCTTGATGTTTAAAAACTTGGCAAAAAGAAAGGAACACTTCAGTGTAAAAATACAAAATTTCACCTGGTTGCTCAGCTACTTTGTATATCTGTTGCAGTTCTTAATTTAATGTAAATGATAGTTGTATGGTGCCTGTAATCTAATCTGATTGTTTAGAATCTAATTGATTCTGCAGTAAAAAAGCCGTCAGCTGAGGGAAGTGATCTTCTTATTGTTGTAAATGAATGCCTGAAGGGAGGATGTAAAGAAGATGGACCCAGGCTCTTTTCAATGGTGTCCAGCATCAGTTTTTGGCCCCCGAATATAACAAAGACATGGGTAAACTGGAGTGAGTTCAGTAGAGGGCTACCAAAATGGTCAGGGGCAGAAGCAGAGGCCCTGTGGTGAGAAGATGAGGTAACAGGGCTTGTTCAGCCTGGAGAAGAGATGTCTTCTCCTAATGGCAGCCCCCCAGTACCTACAATGCAACCTAACAGGGTACCAGCAATGCAACCTAACAGGGTTTAGTTTGCTCTGTCACAACCAAATTTTCGGACGCCTCAGTATGGTTACAAGAGTTAAATTTAGTGCTCTCCAGTAGTCTTTTATTTTGAAGCAGCAGCTGAGAAGCCAACTGTTTTTGGCAGAGCTGACCATTACCTTCTATTGGAGCCTTACTTTAAAAAAATGCTTGAATGTCTGTTCTGTTAAAGAGAATGAAAGTAATCAGCAATGAGTTTCAAACACAATCTTTTGTGTAGTCTACTTAAGCACCACTTATTCCCTGATGGCTTGTTTGTTTACAAAATAGCTTGGATGAAAATGGCATTCCAAAAGCAATGGTTTATTATGAATACAAGGGTAAAATTGTACTTCTTTCTTGGAGCTAAGGATGGTTCCAATATGCAGGTTGACACATGCTCTTGGAGACTATTTTTTATGGTAAATGATCCCCATGTGTCACAGATTTTAGCTTTATGGACTAGCTGCACACAGAGACCTTGTCAGGCAGATGAACACAAGGCCAACAGATGGACTGGAAAAGGATATTCTGAGTTACATTGTATCTTCTGACTATTGCATTAATCAGTCATCTTCACAGATTACTTTTTCTATTTGAAAGGCACTTCAAGAAGTAATTAATTGTAATATTTTTAGAGTAACTTTAAAATACTGTGAGATTTGGTATAACTGCTCCAGTACTCTGTTTTTTAAAACTATGTAATTTTCTATTTTTGTTATCTATATAGTGGCAGAATTCTGTACTTAGTAAATATGCATAATTAGCTGAACACTTAAAGATTTTGATAGATGAAATCTTGGTTTCATTACCTTCTGCTTTGTACAGGGCAAATGGACTTCTGCATAGAGTAAGGGAATAAGTTTAAAGGCATAGGAAATGAAAATTTTATAAGAGTTTCTGCCCACCAGGGTTGATGAATCAGACTGACTTCAAAGAGAAATGAGGTTTTCATGTCATCTTCTGTTTTCAGTTTTTCTTGTGTTTAAAGGGGTGGGAGCTTTCATGTATCTCTATCTCCCATATGCTGCATCTGATCCAAAGCTGATCAAAGTTAATTTCAGTGGGTCTTCAGTAGATGTTAAGATCAGTTTTACTAATTGCTAGAAGGGAAGGACAGGATTTTTCAGCCACCTGAAAAGTGCATAACTTCCATCAAGGTCTTAAGGAAATCAACACTGAAATATGTGGTTATGCATGAGTTCCATTAGTAGTCAGTGGAGTGAATTACCTCCAAAGGAATATATCTACACTATGACTAAATGAATTGCATGCTTTTTTTAACCTGTGTTGTCCAATGCCATGTTATATCTCAGTAGTTAGCTGTACAACTGAAGAGTGTCTTCAGCAAATGCACAAACTTTCTGGAGAAAAAATCAAGTTTTTAAACTTTTAACAATGTATACATTCTTTTTCCTGCACTAAGTATGCCATTTTATTTCTTTGCTGACTGTCTGAGTCCACACATGACATGATTTTTAGGTTAGTTTATGACAAATGACTGCATGAACCACAGAAAGTAGAGAGGGCAAGATACAAAGTGGAGGTTTATAAAAGCTTGTCATCGTGGTGGAAATGAAGTCTTGCAGTTGAAAAGCCAACCATGACTCCCTCCAGCACAAGTGACCCCTCCAGCCTGTCTATACTTGTTGTAAGATTAGTCTTTATTTTGCCCAGGGGACAGACATGATGTGTATGTTCCAACAGCTGCTCCTATAAGCAGCACAAGGCATTACAAGAGGAAGAAAGAGGAAAGGTTTTTCTTTGTAGTAAACTGATTAAAAGCTTGAGCTAGAAAAGATCAGTTATTAAAAAATAATTTGATGAACGTTAGTATTAAAGGAAAAATAATATATCCATATACTTCTGTAAATAACATGGTTTTAACCACTTTGAAATATGTGTGGCTATTACTTTCTGCTGCACACTGAATTTACTACCTAACTCATTAATGTCCTTTAACTGTGACTAATAGGAAATCATGTTTATTCAGGACCTCTGTGGCCTCTGTCCAAAGTCATAATAAATATGCCATCTGTGATAGTCATTTGTGTGATGTATACATATATGACCAGAGAACTGGAAGGATAATAAAAAGTGTTACTTTTGCATAGATTGAAGAATATGTATTTAATGCCAGGGTGACTTTCTGCTGCCATCATGTTGAAATGAAGTCAAGCCTGATGTCTGAATGACTCTCTGCTCTGTTAACACTTCCCTGAGGTACTGCAACCTGTTCTGGGTTGAAATTTGGATTAGTTCACAGATGGCTCTACTAGTTTCATGTTAATAATTCCTGGACCTAAGTCTGAATAGGAAGGTTCAGATAGAATAGAGATTGTGATTTGAAATAGGTAGATGGAAATGCTCTCGAATGACACCTACAGAATGTTTTTGATGGATTGAATTACTTATGTCTGTTTCTCTGGATGCTAAATTTGTTCTTTCATAAAAGGTGAGTGTATACCTTCCACTTAAAAATATCAAGCTCTCACAACATTTTAAAAATTATGTGTAAATACGCTGTACATCAGAATGCTTCAGAGCACAGGTGAAAAATCAAAGTAGAATACAAAAGAAAGTTGTAGTCAGCAGAGACATGGAAGTGAAAAATATTATAACATATTTAGGGAAATAGAGTTTTGTTTGGGTTATGTATGTTTGTTTCTTTTAAAGAAAAGGACTGTTGCAATTGTCACACAGTCAGTGTGAAAGCCTGTGGAGTAATAAGGCCAAGTAACCTGAATTTTCTTTTTCTGGTAGATCACTAAAATTCATCATGTGTGTGAAAAAATTAATCAGAAACGATCAGAGCAATGCTGATGTAACCACACTGTGCATAAAATCAGGCTACTTTCATTACTGTTCATATCAGAACAAGACTCTGGATGGAGAAGTTTTGGCATTTTTAACAGTTTGAAATATGTGTTTTGGATTCTTTTGCTTGATTGCAAATCAGAAAGTTCATTCTAATACATTACCTCCACTAGCAATCTGATTCTTTCAAGTAGTTGCAGACCAGGTACTGTTAGCCCAGTTTTACTGTTTTTATACAACTACGTTAAGCAGCATTTATTACTATTTCACTTCCTACCCTAAATCAAACAGACTTATGATACGTCTGGGTATAAGGGAAAACAGGCAATGTTTCACAAATAGGTCTTCATGCTACACTATTTTAGCCTTAACCATAACAATGTGTCCAAAACCTGCATCAAAAATAAACAAAGGCATGATTGATGTAGCCCTCTACAGTCCTGTGGTCCATGCAGGATCACCAAAAAATACTTTTTCTCCTCCTTGAATTCTTAGCTTTTTCAAAATAAGACATACCCATAAAATTAAACATAAGCAGGCAAATGGCATGTACTAAGCTTTCCAAAGGCTGCTTTGCTCTCAAGTGATCGTGATCACCTTCTGTGAATTGTACTCAAAAATGAGCATTAATCTCTTCTTGTTTGTTTCCCATCTTCCTGGGCTAAGATGGAATATGAATCATGCGCATGAGCTTAAAGTCATGAGTGTCCTGTGTCTGCTACGTGCAGTGGGATGGTACCCTCACTCTAAAACGCAGCTCTTACTCTCTATCTGGAGCAGAGATATTTGCGTCATTGTGTGCTGCTTCTCCAGCCTCTTATCCTTCCAGCCCACCATAGCCTTATATTTGATCAACCTGATAATTTCCATGTTGATAACTTCCACATCTTGTGGGTTCATCCTCCTGCAAGTATCTCCACAGTACAACTACCTATTTTTCCTCCTCTTTGAGTTGTCACTATCGAGTTATATTCTAACCAGATTAAAGCCAGACTGGTTAGACTCTACATGTTTTCCACATCTGGAAGTATTTCCCTTTTCTGGTCTAGTATCAGTGTAGTGGGCTGTTAGTGAAGGTTACTACAGTCTTTTTTTCCCCTTATATTTAGCAGATCTAGTTGCTGAAGATAACCATACTAGAAATTACTCTCTTAAGCAAATCTTTCATTGTTTACACCTAATGCAGTGCCTACTCCTACCCTCTTGGAGAACTGCAATTCCTTTGAAAGTGGTAACATTTTTGTTGGCACTCTCTTAAGGGGCTTGTAAGTGAATACATCATCTGTGGAATCACTGAAAGGGTCTAAGAATATCCATATCTTCTTTCCAGACAGAATCCTGCATTCTGCCACTACCTAACACTGCATGTCTTTGTCAGAAGAGCTTGAAACTCAGCAGAATTCCTGTGTACTTACTACCGACTGGTTCCAAGAGCAGACTGAAGCAATGGGAGCCCCTACTTCCATCTGTTACACTACCATACATAAGCACACACATAGCCCACCTCTATGCCCCCTCCCCCACATTGTTGTTTAGATTTTTTGGTTGTTTTTCTGCTTCATTTATGGATGGTCAGTGTGATTCTTGTGACTATTCCTTGTGCTAGGATTAGTGGACAAAAGCCTTGGTATAATCCTGGTTTCTAAAAACAAACAAACCAAAAAACCCTTCTCTAGCCAGCTCATAGAACTGAAGTACATGGGACTGACGGTTGAGCACCGTCTGTTAGTGGCCTTGTTTTACTGCTAGTAGAAAACTGCTTTTACCCCCTTGTTTCTACCCTAGTAGAAAAGTGCCATGGATGCCTGTGAGCTTCAGGTCTGGCCCTGTCAGTAAAACTTTCCTTTTTCACAGGAAATTTTTTAATATTAACTATACCATTTCAGTGGTTGATTTTCTAGCAGCAACAATTGCAATAGATATTTTTATCATATGAGGTGACAAAATTTGGATTAGGCTGGAAACATTTACAGCCAACATTATTGATGCTAATAAAAAATGCAGCTGCTCAGTACCTGAAAATCCTGGATTATGGTATTTAGTGCCTAGCTTTTATTGCCTGGCTCTGGAAACAGAACATTATGGGATCACAATCCATGAAATTTTATCAAGTTGTAGAAAGAATCAGGGTCAGTCCTAGAGTCTTCAAAGTCATTTGTCTAGTTTATGAACTCCTGCTTTTCACATGACTGAGTTGCCCACCTGTGGCTGCAAGTCTGAACGTTGCAGAGTAGCTGAGGACTCTAGCTGCAAGTAGTTTGTCTGGGTGCTACCTATAACATCCCAGAGGATGCTGTGTGTGTCTGTGTCCGTCACGTCCCCCTGTCCCCTCCCCAGCCCAAAGCTGAACCCAGGAGCCTTTCCAAAAATTACTACACTTATGGCGATACTTTTTACACTTTTTAGTGAGACTGAAGTTGTGTGCCTGATCTTGAAAAAGTGACAGGCTTATCCGTTCACTAAGATGGATGAAAAAAATGACATTGAAAACATTTTTCTGGTGAAAAACTCAGCTTTCTTTTCAGGCAAGATGGGAATGTTTTGCCCAAGATCTTTTGTTGCATGTTGAGCAAACAGCATTTGATTATATTGTCTAACCAGACAGCAACAAAACATTTCTAGACATTTGCTAGCCTCAAGAAGAAAAATAATCTGTCTTTAAAATCTTCCTTTAGGCTAATGCTGCTTCTCTCACACTCAGAATTTCTAATCTTCATCGTTGTAATTAGAGAGAAAATCGTTTTGGTGAGAATGAGACAGGCACAGAAGACTCGGTCTCTGCGCGTACAGTACCTGCTACACGATCTGCTCAGTGTTGCACGATCACTTGGAATGGTAAGATTAAAGGAAAGTGGATCCTCAGTGACATTTTAGGAGTACCATATGGTTTTTCACATATGCACCCCAAGCTTAGTTTTACTAAGCCCATTTGTGGTCCCTCAGTATCTGACAATATTGATCTCCTGTTTCAAAAATGAATCAAGACGTGAACAACTGCAAGGAATGCTTTTATGTCTTCTGTTTAATGGAAAGCAAATCACTGAATAGAAATTAGAGTTCTGTTACAGTCATGCCACAGGACTGTTCTGTGTACCACAGCCAACGTGGCAGTCTGCAGTTGTTTTTACTGTTTCCCAGCGCTCCCATACTTGGCCTTAGCCTGATATTCCCCCTATGCTAATTAGCTAGAGGGATTTTTTTCAAGAGGTCGGCTAATGTCATCTTTCACACTTCCTATCCTGAACATTACCTTTACATGCATGTAAGTCTTTTATGGTTTCTTAATGTCACTTAGATAATTTCATCACATACCAGAGCAAGAATGAGTATCTTCCCTTAGGAAAGATAACAGCAATAATGATAACTTACTTTTGTGACAGTCGGTGCTACAGTTAAACAATTGTTTTTCCAATGTTCTGTTTTTGTTCACAAACAATATACTTTTTAATGATGTAAAGAAGACTTGGGAAAAATTTAAAATTTTTGGAGCTGTGACAGTGCTGACTCCCACTCAGTGCATAGCTGGGATTCCCTAAGCACTATTTGTTTCGAATTCAGTAAATGCTGATGTCTTTGAAATCAACAGTCAAAGTTAGTTTTGCCTAGCTCTGTCTGTCTTGTTAGACTGAAATGATGTAAGAATACTTAGGGTAACAAATAATTTAGAAACAGCATTTTCTGTGTTTCACATTGAATGGATGTCTCTAGTTACCTATATCAAAACGGCTGATAGACAGCAACTTTAGAACAGACTCAAACTAAGGTCTTTTTTAGTCACTTTTCTTTAATAATATATTAACTGAATTATAATGTCTCAACCACACGACATTGTTACTTGATCATCACAAAGTTTTATCTTTGTCATAATTAGTTTTAAAATCTGTGCTTCTAGTTCTAAAAGGATATTTTAAATGCCAAAACTACTTCATCTGAAACTATCAAGATCACTTCTTCACATCTGTAACGCTATCCTCTTGAGATTTTTCTTAATGGTTTTCTTCTTCCATCAGGCAGTCAAATGCATAAGTATCTGTTTCTGTTTATTTCATCAATACATCATTCTTCAAAGTGATTGCTGGCTTTCAGAATAGATGGAAAAATACTAAAAGCTGAATACTCAGAGAGAGAAAGACAGTGTTCGTTCTTTGCAGCATCCATTCCTCAAACACTTTAGTGGTTCTGTTGAGAACACTTTTCATTTGCTCTTTGTGTGAACTGAATCTTGGGAATTTTACCACGTTTAATATTAATTGATGTTAGAGCATTTTGTTAGCAGTATTGTAGTTACAGACAAGTTTAATTTCTGAGTTTGGTGCCAGCTGTTTTCTGGAAAATTTACTTTGTAGATGGAATTTTTTTCTGTTCATTTTCAGGGTGGAGGAAGAATATATTTTTTGATGTTTCTTTTTATTTATTGTGGTATCCTGGAAGAAAAGCTGTGTGTGCAATGGACCTGACCTTGTCTTTGTACTCTAATTAGGAAGCCTTATTTAAAACTGGTCATGATCTTTGTTCTCTGGAGATTAGAATCTTTCAGATGCATGAAGTTCATTTTGGAGTAATTAAATTCATAAGGATTTTTCTGAACATATGGTAGAATTGCATCTTTTTTATTTGAATTGTGGTCTTGAATGTGAACCCTTCCTGGCTACAGATTTACAGCAGGGAGAAGAATGGTATCACTATTGCTTGTGGTATAGCACCTGACGCCATTGTAATTGAGCCATGCAGACAGGTAGGTAAGAGGTCCCTTCATGAGAGAGGGTGTGATTTACCAGGCAAGGAGAGGGAGAAGAAACAAACCGTAAAGAGACTTGCTTGAGAATTACACTGCAGATTGATAACAAAAAAGGGAGTTCCTCTTATCCCTCATGAATCTAACTTACTCTTTACCTACAAAATGCCATTGGCTGTCAAGTTCAGAGCACAAGCCCTCTCCTGGGGGTTTGGGCCACCTTTGATACGGCACAGCTCTGCAGCCTTGAGGATCCTCAGCACGGACCTGCCCCTTCTTTGCCAAGGGCTGCTTTTAAGCTCTGGTTCTTGCTCTCTGTCTCTGCCTGAGCTATGCTGCAGGTATGCCTGTGCCCAGTCTTGTACCTCCCTGATTCTGATGCTGATCCTGACCCAGACCTGCCCCATCACTACCGACGTGCCTGACAGTCTGGACAGTTGGCAGAACCTGGTAACCATCACTGGACCTGCCCTGTATGCCTTGCTTGGGTCCTGCGGGACTGCACCTTTGTCGCTGAGGGCACAGCCCTGCCTGCCTTGCTGTGACTTTGAGCTCCCACCTTACTTTCCCTTACAAAACAGCCTGTCCTTGCTGCTCCTTGAAATTGTCTTCCTTTTTGTAGATTGGTTGTATATAAAGTGCAAAAACAGCAAAACTAAAATATCCTACTGGAGGCAACTTCAAATGTATGTACTGCAAAGTATATTTTTCTTTCTCTGTTTAGATATTAGCTTATGTTGTGATGCAGAGAAATTTTAAATTTCAGTAATCTTAATTTATCGTCTTCTTGCATTATTTTACTTGTCCTGCTTTTTCTTTAAGGTAGATGCTGCCTCTGCATCTCTCTCTTCACTGCCAGCCTCATCACTGATTCACGCTGGACAGCATTTGATTAGAATGAAAAAACAGAATGAGATTTTAAAGGGAAATTAAGGTTTTATCCCTTAATAGATCACTTTCTGGTATCGCTACTTTAACAGCATTGTGCAATGTAATTGATGCTCAAGAGATTGTTAAACCAGATCAGATTTTAGTTCGATTGTATTTGTATGTCTGTGGTTTATGCTCCCTATGTTACAGAGTGGAAGCAGTCATAGAGCTAGGAGTGAAAAGGGAGCACATGATTTTGTAGTATCAGATGAGCATAGTATCCTTATATTTAGCTGCTGAACTAAATCCTTTTAAAATCTTGTTTGAATTTAGGATTTTGTGCTAGTGAGAAAAGCAGTATCTAATTTGGAAAACAAAAGGGAGTTGAAGAGAGCTTCCTCTGCAAAGAAACTGGGGCACTCTAATCTGCATGCACTAGTTTTTCTACATGAGGAATGTATAAAGGATTTTCCACTTTCTGAACTGTCAGTTAGATCCACACTGAAACACTTTGGCAGTTGCTTCCTGTATGGTTCGTCATATGTCTCCTTGATGATTTCTCACTCTATGGAGGAAGGGGTGAGTGAGGAGGAACTAACAAATGTTAATTTAAAAAAAAAATTCTCAGTGTATGTCGTTTAGAAATGTCACACACACCTTGCAAAGAGTATGTTATCTTTTAAGTAAGGATCCTACAAGCCAGTGTGGGTGGCAGTGGAGATTCTGCCACTGCAACGTAAGTGCACTTGCAAGGCAGAATCTGTATTGATTGTAATAATTCTCATTAAAAAATAAAAATAAAAAAAAGCTTTTCGGACTGAGTGTGATTATCAGAAATGCCAGTTTGTTGATGCTTCTGAGCAGATTGCCCTGAGGGATAAAATACATAGTGGAAAGCTGCCAGGAAAGGACATCACTAAAGTGGTTAAGTTGGCAAAGCTGTTCTTATGCCACCTACTCCTCTATGAAACCCTGTCAGGGAAACCAGAGTGTATTTGCAGAGGTTTCTGTTAGCATACGCTTTTACTTTATGCCCTAAATAGTGTTAGTTAACGATGCAATTTCTGAAAGACCAGCTAGGATTGACTGATTTCTAGAGGAAACTAAGGTTTCCTATAGGATCTCGTCTTTTTTACCATTTAATTAAAGAATCATTTCCATTTTTTACAGACTAATGCAGTTACCAAGTGATGCTTGCAGAATGGGTCAGAACCACTTAGAACTTTTGCTTTGTGTGCTGCTGTCAGGCATTAGAAGAGCCCTGAATCCTTCTGCAAGGTGCTAAATTGTTATTTAGGGTGTATATACAATAATTATCAAGTATGGTAGATCCAATCCATGGTGCTACAACCAGTTGAAAAAATAATTCAAAAATAACTGTCTTAAAATACAAAAGGCTAAGCACTTAATTATCTTACCAGACTTGCAGGATGAAACTTGAATTGACTTCCATGGGCTTCATACAGAAAGCTCAGGTTCCATTTGTTTTACAATTAGTGATAGTTTTGGGTACCTGAATACAGGTTTCTAAACTTCATAACTTCTTTTTTATAAAAACATTTTAAAGCAATGAGGCCTTGAATTTTGCTTTTGTCTTGTAAAGTAAGCAAACCCTTAGTGAAGGAAATTAGAGTTTCTTTGACAAGCTTGTAAAAGACCTTATAGTATAGTGAGCCATAATTCTCTGACCCTTCTTCTGATAATATTTTATCAGAAATATTTATTTCACAGTTGGTAGAGGAGGACTGTGAGGTCACTTTTAACTGTGTTCCCTTTTTAATGTTCCTGTGACCTACATAGATTTCTCCATGTAATCTCTATTTCCTCATTTTTTTTGCCAAATATTGTGCAGTCTTTAAAAACTTGGAATTTCTTCAAAAATACTGTCCCTTATAATTCAAGTTAAATGAGCTTCTCTGCAGAACCACTAGGATTGAAACACTGAATCCCTATGGAACTGTGTAATAGTACAAACAGAAGGGTGTCTTGTTTCCGCCCGCCCCATGATTGTAAGCTCTGCAATTTGAGGTACCCTCTGCTTTTCACTTTTTCACTGTATTGTATCTTTATATGATATTTTAATACATTAATGAGTGAAAGACTGAGGAATACATCCCAAAATAAGAAACTGTTGGCCTGTTGCGTCAGCCTCTAAATAGGTTGTCCAGAAGATACCAATAGTATTATAAAAGCATATCTGAGCAGGTATGAACTGTTACTTTTCCTTTCACTGCAGTTACAATTTTCATCAGTTGAAGGCTTTTTCTGAAGTGTTGAGGGTAATCTAGATTTGTTCTAAAGAGATAAAAAGGAATCTGATAGACACAAAACTAATTCATTAGCTCAGATTATTTTTGTTTATATATCTGCAGAGAATTTTCAACTGGTATGAAGCTGACACAGCAAATAACTAGTTCAAGATGCATCAAAGTTTGTCATAGGTGTGTATGCTGGAAAAAATAAATAAATGCAGCAGCACAATTGAAAGGCTTCTCTGTCTTCAAAATGTCTTGAAACATCATCTAAAGATCTCTCCTTTTCAAAATGATGAATATCTACATTTTATAGTAATGCTTTCAATTTGCTCATCTTAAAATGCTTTCCAGAGATATGTAAAACTTATTTTTTTTCCTTAAAGGATATCAGAACTGCAGAGGTCAAATTAACTTTACATACTCTACGGAGAGCCAGAGATAGAAGTAGAAACAGAAACTTCTGAGTTCCAGTCTTATGCTTTCTCAAAACACGCATCCTATTAGATAAAAGCAGAGCATTGTTTTCTGCACTGGCTGAGCTTGTGCCGTTTTATGGTCAAAAGTCTGTGTAACTCCTTTTTAAGGGACTCTCCAGCTTCTCTGGGTCTGTATTGCTGTATCTTTCCAGCATATCTGTTCTTATATTGTACCAATATTCAGCCCCACTGAACTCCAAGGAGGTTGTATAACAGAGGAAACCCCCACATTTTTAATGGAATCAAATTAGTTCTGTAAAATGGTGTTGACTTACCAATCTACCAAGAAACTTGTTTTGAAGTAACTTCAGTTTTACTGAAACAATATCTCATTTTCCTAGCGATGCCTATATTTTGTTCCCTATATTTGACAGTGGCCTTGAGAGCCATTTATTGGAAGTGTTGTTATTACTCTAATGAACAAGATTATATTGTACTTAGACTGAAATACTGGAAAGCCAGGTCCAATAATAAGTTGCAAAAACCAGTATGAAGGTCTTATATAATAAAGTGAGGAAAGAGTAGCTTCAGTCCTGCTTTTGTCTAACTGGTGGTTAGACAAAGGCATAAATCTGAGCTGCAGTCTTAAAATATGTCACTGGTTTAACAAATACCTCCCTTTGTCACACATCCTGTCAAGGTAATAAAGATTTAAGCTCCAAGAATGTTCTCTCTGTGTATAAGAAACAAATTTAGCAGGACTGCGATTTCCATTCTTTCAAGACATTCTGCCTAGCCATTCTGCCTAGCAGTTCAGTATGGATCTTTAGGGATTATATTATTTCAAGTGTAGTTTTACTCAGCACCTCTGAGACCAACCGCTGTGAAATCAAGTACCTGTATGAAGAAATCTGTCTCCTAATCACATTTTTCTTCCCTCTGTTAACTTTACAGTTCTTGCATTGAAGAAAAGTCTTCATCCACTGTGAAGCCATATTGTGCAGCTCACGCAGACTTGCCCTGCCTGTTGCGTTGTGTTATTTTAGCAATGCCATAGTACCTCCGAAGGCCCATTAAAATGCAACCTGTTAGGCTGCATTCTTCAGGTAGGCTACAAATATGACGGGGAGGGGGCTTTGAAGTCTACACAAGATTGTGAGAAGAGTCATTTAGGAGGGATCAGGAACGCTACCTTCAGATGAATGTATATGCAGCAGAAAGTGAAGGATGACATAAAGCTTGCTTACATTAAACTTCTACTGTGTGCTTTAGTGAATATATATCTGAAATGTAAACACAAGATAATTCGGATATTTGCTCTCCAGCAGCAGGTTATTTGTGTAAAAACAATGAAACCAATTTGAAGTAACTTCACAAATGATCAATTCTCAACTGCTGTATGGAGATGATGTCCTAATTGTGAAGTAATACTCTTAATACTTCCTTGGAATAGTTTCTTAAGAAAGGGGGCTACCCAATAAGGTATATACATGTTATACAGTACACATCTGCTGTTAATTCCAACTTGTGTATTGTATAATACTCAGTTTTCTTTTCAGGAGTATAATTTTTATAGTTCCAGGATGTATAGTCAGTCTTTTTTCCTTTTTATTTTTTTTTTTTTCCTCTAGGTATGATAACATATATGAAAGGGAAATAAAGGCAACATCAGCAAATGAGTTTGCTGCACAGTCCTTCTGAAGCATATTGCATATTCTTGTCCTGAGAAGAATTTCATTGTTATCAAGAGAAGGTTCAATTACGGAAAAAGAACAGATGTTCTCAAAGAAATATCTACTGTGATCTGAAAATGAGAAATTTAAATTGCTATTTAGCATTTCTGCTGGTTTCACTGGAATTCTGATTGCATTATTAGCAAAATTGTTTGAAATGTTCTGACATTATCATTTCAGGTGCTTTTTGTTAGAATAGCAGATGCCAGTGGTCACAAGAATTGAAGGGGGGATAATCTTCCAATAGACACGTTGATTTCATCTAAAAGTACTTGTAAGTTTTCTAAAATAATGTTCTACCATCAAAGAAAAGTAATGTTATTCACATTTTGCAAATTGGGCCAATTTCATTGACTTTTCTGGTGATAACCTGGGGACCTTTTGAACTGGATTTTTAAGGGATTCCAAACTTTCCAATTCTCAGCAGAATGTCTCAAAACTAATTCTTCAGTGTTTTTCTCTCTCTTCTTAAATGGATTCTGCAGCCTCATGCATTTTGAGGCAAGAAATTTCTGTTTTGTAACCTTGTAACCTACCATCTTAATCGTGCCTTTTTTTTTTTCCAATTACAGCAAGCACAAATAAAAGTAGTGCTTTAGGAGGAAAACAAATATCCTAATGTTTCTGTCCTCTCAGGTAGAATTGAAGTATTTTGTAGCTTCTGCTTTTGGGGTTTACTCCCCCCCCCCCCTTTTTTTTTTTCAGGCACTATAAAATTGAATTTAAGCCTTTAGAACACACCAAAATTGGTAGTGTCCTTTATCTACCAGTATTAGGTATGGTGGAATGAGGTCCATGACGCTGTTTCATACAGTATTTTTAGGCATTTAGAAATAAGGATGAGACGTGTTAAAATATGTTGGAAAATCTCCAACTCCCCCTACAATAAATAAAAAACCCATCTAGGTGTTTATGAAAATTTTACTACAGTGTTCATCTGCAAGCATATTTCAAAATCTGTGCCTAGCTCCCAACTTGTAGTAGTACTGTAGTTATTTAAGCACTGTATAGACTTTTCTCATACTCAGGATTCCGAAAAAAAATTTGTGTTTAAGAATGTACACTGCATGTTAATACAATAATAAGTCCTGAAAATGCCAGCAGGTTGTTACACCACTGTAAAGCTTGACTAGCCCTATTCTTCGTGGAGGGCTGACACTGAAATGTGTTTGAGTATCGCTGTCACTATGCTAGTAGGGAACTGCAGTGAACAGGGACTTCTTGGAGCTGCTTTGTTGTATTTGTGGAGATACTGATTTCTATGCTTGTGTGAAATTAGGTGTTGCTGGCTGAGCTCTCCAGACCGTGGGAAGCAAGGTCAGGGAGCAGCCACTTGCACATATGCTGGCTGCAGGGCTGCGAGTAGCTCCTGTTGCTTCCCTGGAGAGGATACGGCAACGGCAGAGCAGCGTAGTGACGGGACTTCCCCTGCTGAAGGTGTTCATACAGTGTTTATTGCTATTCCTAGGAACAGACTGTAATGCTAGCATCAACAAAGCACATAACATCTTGCAAAAGCCTGCTGGTTTTGTAAAAGGCATAGTCACGTGTTTCAGCCTCAGGTATGTTCAGATAGTTTTCACTTAACAGATGAAATAAGTAACCAATTCTTTTTATGCTTATTTGCACCGGATGCAAACACTAAAGACTAACTCATCCTTAACTTATAGCTGACTGCTATCCTTAGTTTTTGTCTGAAAAGCATGGAATTATGCTTGTCACATTGCAATGGCAAGCAGAATTGGAACTTCTAATTCTGGTAAACTCAGATGACTGCTTTTCATGTGATCGCATCAATATTAGACATTTTCAAGGGCTTAAAAAAAAAGACACTGAAAACAGTATTCTGCTAAGGCTTTCAACATGGTTCTGATTCTCAGGAACACCTAAACAAGAAATTCCACATGAAAACTGCAGGAGAAAGTGATTTCAACTGACAAAAGTAATCTTCAGGTTTCCTTTGGTTTTTTAATAGAAATAGCGCCATTTCAAACTTAACAGATTTCTATGGTGTATCTTGGGTAATTGTGTGAATGTCAGTAAGCAGCAGATTAATAGGGGCTACTATAGTAATAGAAACTTTGCTCTCTTTTAAGCCAACTCTCTATTTTTAAAGCCTTGCTCTCTTTTAAGCCAACTTGTTGCTTTTTAAAACATAAATGCAGTAACTTCTCCACTAGGTAACTGTTATTCTTGCTTAGCCTTTAGCCTTTAAAGACCAATTTTGATTAAATTTCTTTGATTTTATTAGTAAAAGTCTGAATATTGCACAGACTTTTTTTTTTTTTACATTTTTGTGCTTCACTGTTGCAGCAGTGTTAATTAGAAATGAATCAACCATGGCAGGCAGGTAGTCAATACCTGATTTAATTATATTATCTTTAAAGAACAGAAGTAGGTAGATGGCGTGCAGGATTCTGAGAGCGCTCTGTGAGGGACAAACACCTGGAATATTCAGTATTATTTTCAAGTGGTCTTCCTAAGTTAATGTTTAGTAGAACCTTTTGCGGGGTGAGGGGGGTGCCTATTTTTTTTTATATTGTTTTTTTTTATTCCCCCTAGGTGCTAATTACAGGGAAACTTTTAATGAAGTTAATTTTCATTCATAATTCCTTTTTTCATAATAAAGTTGGTCCAATGCCTGGGGTGTAACCCACGTGAAGGTCAGCATTTAATTTCCTGTCCTGCCGTGTGTTTCTCATAGCGGGTTTACATTGCTTCAGATTCTTAAAGATGAGATGATGTCAGATTCAGCAGGGATGATCCTTTTTATTTCTTCCAAGACTGGGAACTATAAGTGCATGCATGTTCTAGATGAAGACTCACACATTAATGGTAATACGATGACACTGAATATTTAACATTCTGGGGTGTTTACTATAATTTTCAGGCATCTAACAAAGATGAGTTTGAAGGCCTGAAGTTTAGGACTATAATATTTCTTTGTGGTCAGTATTTTCATAGGGCACTTCAGACCAGAGAACCTTAGGAGCTTGCCGGCAACTAGTATCAATGCCAGCTCTCACATTGCTGGTTTTTCCTATCCCAACCAAAAAATGTTTGAATAATTTTCATGTTAGTACTCAATAAAGGAGTTGTTCCACATTTGTATTGAAGGGAAATTTGTTTAAGAAAATGTCTTTTCCTTTATATGTTTAATTCTTACAAAACCAGAATATTATGATGTACAATAATGAGGCCTTTTAGGGTTATGAAGGTTTTCTTTTAGTTGGTAACGAATACTTCAAGGGGAACTTAATTACTGATGAACCAGTAGCCAAATGTATTGTGTTAACTTGAACACATGTGGCAATTAATTGGCACCAGTTGAGGCTCATGTGCCTTATGGCTGCTCAGCTGCTCTGAACAGGGTTAGGTTAGAAAATAGAACTTTGTCTTCCAGGGTCTGAACAAGCACATCTGCCCAAGCAAGCTGCTGAATTAAACAAAGATGGAATGTGTTTTAATGAATACACTTAAAGACAAATTAAGTCCTGCTGTTGCAACCCAAGCTATCAGGTGTTCCCTTTGTGATGCTGTTTTACCTTCATATTTATTTCTGTGATTCAGGTTTGCACATGCTCTGTTATCTGTCAGTCTGGTAGGTAAAGCAATGGACTTTTGTTTTTAAGTAGCTTGCACTTGCATGTCTCAGTGGTAACAGCTATGGTTTAAAAAAAATAAATAAAAAAGAAAAAAACCCCCACAAATACACCCCCCCCCCCCCCCAAAAAAAAAAAACCAACAAAAAACCAGGATAATGCTCAGATTTCATAAAGGAACAATGTGGTATTGCAGATATGGTCAGTGTTTGACACCTGAACAACTGCTTTTACAGTCAGAACGCAGTTTGTATTTCCAGAACGGACTATTTGAATGGTTTTAATTTGGGCTAAGTGACTTATTTTCAGTAAGTAAATTGTGCTGTTATTTTGGTGGCAGAAGGGAAGGCAGGCAGACCTCCTTGTGCTCCCCAAACTGCATTTAAATTTTGCAGATACATTTAAGGGGTAAAAAAAAAAAGTTTTTTATTAAACAAGCACTTAATTTCTGTTGACAACTGTCAGCATATTAGCCATCAGTAGAATAAGCACCTTCTCTGATATTTTCAAGAAAGGTTAATTTTTTTAATGTTAATGATGAACATAGTTATCTAGGTCCTTTTTGGCAACAATTTTATAGCTAAATATGCTTGACAGCTTTTAAAATTGTAATCTGAGTGCAAGTGCCCTTAGTCTTGGAACAGAGCATTAGTACCTTATCAAGGAAATATTTCTTCTTTTCATTTCATAACTTCTGTACTACTTCATAATATTAATCCAGTTTATTTGTGTATTTTATTTGTCAGGAATTTCATTATCTCTCCTGCTTTTTAGATAAAGCTGCTATATCTGTGAAAAACGCCAGTACTTCCAAAAAATGCGTGTATTTAAATTCAACTCACAAGTTTTACTCCAGAAGAATAAAGCAAAGGGTTTTTAGGAGACTTACATGAATTTACCCAAATGTTTTTCCTGCCTCCAAAGGGATTGTCAGAAAGATTTAAATCAGCAAGAATACTTAGAATACTTAAAATTTGTGCTTTATTCCCCAATTGTTGTTCAGCAAGACATTTGGCTCTTTCTGTGTGCTATTCTTCAAATAATTGCAAGTAGCATCCCAGAAAAAGAAGCATTAAATATATAAACTGGAAATATGATCATATTAAAGACCTCATTTAAATTGTCAATTTTAAACAGACTTGATCAGGATTAATTTTGGATCCCTGCTTATGTTCTAATGTGTTCTGTATTGAATCCTTCAGTTCCTTGTACCATATATTTCTGTATGGTGATTTTTTCAGTGTTTGGTTTTTAATGTTCTTGACTGTAGTAAGAAAATGCTGCTGTTGCACAGGTTAGCAGAGCTCACTTGGACTCAGAAAGTCTTAGTTTTAGACTTCAGCCTAGGTGTGGCTGCATCCATAAATGCTGAGCTATTGGCTTTCCAGAAACAATCCGTAAGCACTGTGTGTGTGCATTATGCATATGCACGTTTTGTGAGATGTGTGTGTGTGTTTGGTTTTATAACAATGTAGAAGGAAAAAAAGTTCCAGAACTTCAGCTGATTTTTGTTTTACTTGATAAAACCTATATTTCTCTTTACCTAGGATTTTTTTCTTGTTCAGCTTCTTTCTGTGGTATTTTGTGTTTGTTCAGGTTTGTTTTATTATGATTTCTGACTCACATTTTTTCTTTCAGAAAAATTTTCTGTTGATTTTGGCTTCTAATGTATATTAAAGTGCTTTAGCATTTTACAGATTCTTACTTCCACTCCTATTTTAATGTTCTGCAACTGACAAAATAGATGCAGAATAAATATTTAAATTAACAAACTTGATATTCGTTCTTTTCTGCACTTTAAAGTCTAAAATAGCAACATACATATAACAATAATTAGTAAATAACCTGAGAGTATTTACCAAAGTTCTTGTCTTCTTTGAGAATACTCCCCTTTACCCTGAAGTGTTTTGTTACTAATAAAATCCTGACTGGAACCTCATCTCTGAACTGATATGGAAAACCCTCACGAGAATAAGCCAAATAAGCCAAAATACTTTGTGACTTGGGAAGACTCTTCTGAGATCACCAAGGTTGAAGACAATTAAAGATATATGAGGGCCTGTATAAAGTAGTAATCTGAACAGGTACATTATAAGTAGCTCCTGAGAGCAGGCCACCAACCTTTTTTAACAACAAAAGTTGTTAACTTGGTAATGGAAGATTATTATTAATTTGCTCAGGCTTTTAAATTCAACTATTTAATTAGCGATTAAAGGAACAGAAACTGTTTTTTAGCATATATAAGCTTGTGTTGATTAGTTTGAATGTTTTCTCACTGAAGAGGGGGAGCAGATATTTAATGTTAAGATACACAGCTCCCTTGCAGCTTCTGATGTACTAATTAGTATGTTTAATACTTCCTATTTATGAACTCTTTATCATTTTCTGTTAGTCATCATTAGAATGTTACATTTGTTTTTTAATTATGTTGTGTAGTTTGATTTATCCAAGCTGCATACTTCCTGCCATAACATAAAAGAAATACAATATATTAGCATATTTTTAATTTGTTTCTCTTTCAAGTGCTGCTACTCAGCATAGTTGTAACTTCCAAAGAGACAAAGGTAGGTGATAAAAGTTTTCTCTTTGATTTTTAAACTTGTTGCAGTGCTTGTCACCTGGCAAAAATGGATTTGCCTCCTTTTCAGGTTTGGGTGAATCTCATTTAAGTAGAAATGGAAATGCAAAGGATTCCTTTAAAGAAAATAGTATGAAAGTTTCAGATCAGGCAATGCTTGATATTCCAGGCATGATTTCACAAAAGCCTTACCTTTAAGTTTTAGTCCTCAAATCCAACACAATCCACTTTCAGGCACAATCTAGGCACCATGGTCATCTTCGAAGATTTGTGTTTTTCATAGCTTCCAAGCACTGATTCCCATTCCACGGCAAACCTGGGAGTGCATTTGTTCCTCTGTTTCCTTCACCTGTTCTGTTTTTCTCCCTAGCCTGTATGCTTAGCCCGAATGCATTTCTCCCACATAGAAAGAGCAAGGAAATTCTTCTCTTTGCTTCTGCAACAGAAGGCTTTGTATAGAGCGCTTGGGTGCTGCAGTTTGTATTGTATCAAAAATGGCTGTAGAACCCCACTCCTCCACCCCCGATAATATATACGTGCATATCTACATGTATATAGAAAAGATTCTTATCTGGAAATATTTTTAGAAAATGCCATTTTTTTAATGTCTTTGGGAGATGTCTTCTCGAACTTTTCTGAAGTTTTATTAATATTACCAAGCTAATGCATACAATTTAATAAATACATTGCCCATGGTGATTACATTTATGGAATTGTTTTGTACATTAATAAGAATAATGTGATTTGAAGTATTTCACATATACCATGTGAATTGATTTTCCGTGAAGGAAAAAAAATTGCAATTCAGTTGTCTTGATCAATAAAGCAAGGAGTTGAGTAATGGTATTTACAATTTTGAAGTTTATATCCATCAAATATAAAACCTGAAGTTTCAAGTGTAGACAGTAAAAAATTCTTGGTTTTGTTACTTGTATGCAAGACTTAGTAGCTCACTTGATTTTACATTTTAACAAACCTTTACATAATTTGAAGACAGGAAAGTTAAATGCTCTAGTTCAGTTGCTTTATCTAAGTAAAATGAGTTGCAGCCACATAAAGCAGAATCATAAACACGATGAGAATCAAGGTCAACTTCTGATGTGCCCTAGATCAGAGGTTGATCCAAGTTTCAAGTAAAAATGTGGAAATTCATCACTATGGAGAGAATAGTCTAAATGAAAACTTTTTCCAATTTGCTTTATAACCATCAGATTAAATTATTTATTTAAAATTAAAAGAATGTTACATCATAATAGTATAAAAAACCCCTAATGTTTTTAGTATTAGTGATCTGTCCTAGACAAGCTAAAGCTGTTCTTATTTGTGGCCTAGTACCAAAAGAGGATTGGCTGAGAAGGTGGTGGAGTAGAACGCTTAGAAACATAATAAAATCTTGTTTGTGTCCTTTATTGTTACAGAAACTCTGAAGCTGCATATTTTGTTTCTTCTTCTTCTCAATAGGCATTTACTAGCAGTAATTATGTTGATGATTATAGTTTTTGAAACTGGGTATTCAAAATCTTAAATTTTGGGATTAAATAATTATAGTCTGCATTTGAAGAACATTAGTTTGATTCTCTTTATGCTATGGATCCTTCCTTCACTTTTACTGTGAGGTGCCTTAATTTATTGGCACCCAAATACTTAAGCTATCACTTCCGATTGCATTAGAACACAGTTTTGGTTAATATAGTGAACATATTTCTAGGTGCAAATTGAATGTTTTTTTGGATAGAGCAAGGCACAAAGTATCAGTAAATTGTTTATTGAATGTGATGTTTAATAAAAGTGATGTAAACATACGGTAAATGCAATTGTGACAGCCTTAGCTTGATGTAGGTGTGGACTGAAAGAGTACTTATTAAAACTTTATGTTTGTTTCTAGCTTCTTCTCATAAATTAATGTCCTTAACTAAACTGGTACTAGAGATTAGTGAGGAGCTATATTTATCACATAAATGCATTTGCATGTGCAGAAATTAATCAGCAGGAATTTCTTTTTAAGGAAGACATTTTATGTCACAGTTCTAAGTAATGAAACATTTATTTGATAACAAAGCTAACAGTCTAAAAATTGCTGGAGTTGTCAGGTCTGACTTTCAATATTGATAATCAGTTTCTTTTGCTGTTATTAGATACAGTATTACTTTGGAAGACAGCCTCTTGCTCATAACGATGGACATTCTTAGGGAGAAAAAAACTTGTTTGGGCTATTATAGGAAATATACTTTTTTATACTTAGCATATTCAGCAAAAGAAGCTTAGAAAAATAATGGGAATCAAATATTTTTTTCTGCTGTTACTTGATAATTAGTTAAACAAGTTGTTGACAAATTGGATCATTCCACTGATTAAAATTGCACTATACTCTTTCTTTCCCACATCACACATGGTTAAATGTAAACATATGAATTATTTCACTACTCATGCCGTTTAAATTTATATGTTTGTGTTTATCTGTGGAAAGTCTAAGCCCAAATTCATATTTGTAGAATGTAGACTTTTGTTCTTTCTAGAGCTTTTGTTAGTTTGTATATCAGTTTTCATCTCAGTGCAGTTTGGGAATGATGAGTGACATCTGGGATAGCTAGAAGTTTGAATTCCTGATATCTTAACAGATTGTCTCATCTTTATCCTCATAGCAATGATGGAAAAAAGGATAGCAAACTTCTCTGCTTAAATCAGCAACCATGATTTTATTTGTAATCTGGTGCAATATCTTTGCACAATAATAATTAAGTAATGATGATCCTGTTGTCAATGGTAATCAAGCAACCATGTTTTCTAGAAATGCTTATGCAGCTATAATTCATTATATGGAGTTAGTTTCTAATATTTCAAATGATGAATACATGATAATTTTACATTATATTAAAGGATGTAAATATTGAAAGAAATTTCACAGCTTGAAATTAAATGTGTGAGCAGAACAAATTATAATGCACATTGCATATAACTTAATTTTTAACGATACCATTGATAAAAGTCTGTGTACGTTAAGATTTAAAATTACTGTATTTCTCAACTGTAAGGAAATAGCTATTCTGAAGCGAAGCCTATGGGAATTTGGTCATTAACTTAGTACGACAATGATTAGAAGGTTAGTGCATAAGATAGTTCAGCTGCCTATCACCTGTTGATAAAAGCTGACTTTTTGGACAATGACTCTACTTGGCATAATAGTGCAAGGGTTTCACTTTCATGCTAAAGGTTAAAATATACTTAATTTGCTATTTATTTATCTCTAGCACTAGAAACGCTTCAGAGGGAAGAGAAATTTAGCAACAGATAGAGTTGACAGGAGAATAGAATAGCAAAGACTGCGGATACATTGCACAGGGAGCCCTGAAGTACCAAACCATCTAGACACCAAGAACATGGGCAGACTTGCTTTTCTTAAGAAGGGTCAGAATGAAGTAACGCTTCAGGTGTTTCTATGTGATATCTAGATTAATTATAAAAGTAACTAGAGTTTTGATAATGCTTTTTCTTATTTAACAGCAAATCACTGTAATTTTGAAGAAAATTAGGGAGCCTATCCACTCCACTGAGCAAAACCGTAGTAGTTTCAGAAACACTGGCTATGCCTGGTAGAATGGCAGGTGAATAGAAACAAAAAACCTTGCCATTCACACAAAACATTCTGTATTTCTTAAAGCTGTTTGAGACTCATGTCCATTACTGGGACTCTAAAGTAACAGGCAGTATTTAAAACAAAACAAAAAAAAAAAACATAAAACCCAAAACAAAAACGCAAATCCAACAACAACCATCAAATGTCAGACTTCAGATATTAAATGCTGGCTGCCATGGGTAAAAACAACCTGCAGAACACAATTATTTGATGCATTTTCATTCTTTTTATGGCTTCCTAAATGCTGGAGTAATACTGTATGTTTGAAGGGAACATACAGAGAGCAATTTTTTTTTAATTCCCTGGTGTCGTTTGCAAGAACAATTACTTTAAAATGCTTTTTCTCTTTTCAGAGTGTCAGAATTTGGATCAAAACTTTCATTTTAAAAGTCCTGTTAAGTCTGGTACTGCATGTTGTTGACACCTACAAGTTTAGCCTCCCTAAACTGGATTTCAAGGACAGAAGAAAATTCTCTCCATGTTATTAATTCTTTGACTGTGATTACAGCTGCTTCAACGCAAAATAAAAGTATGAAATGGTGAAGCATTCCCCAGCCATAGTTAACTTCCTGTTTCAGTTACCCATTCCTTCAAGGACCATTACTCCAAAATTAATTTTGTGTTGAAGGCATAGACTGTGAATTTAGGCACAGCCTTAGGCAAAAGTCTTTCTTGTGGCCATGGTGACTGTCTCTGATCTATGGTAGCTGTAACATAATATTTCTCCATCTACTAACCATTACTTTAATCACTGCCTGAGGACTCAAGTCGTTTTCAGCCAAAACTTGCTAACCTCCTTTGAAAAGGGTAACAAATGGGTAATACCCTCAAATTCACTTTGAGATATAAGGCTTTGATCTGTTTGTAAAAGAATGTTCTGTTTCTCTGAAATCCCTTGTGAAGGCGAAATAGACTTGCAGACCAAGCTAAAATACTTTCCTGTATCTATACATCTGTTTGTTCAGCAGGGACACGTGTATTCTGAATGAGCTAGAATTGTTTACCCAACAGCTCAGCATTCACAGTTTTTCCTTTATAACATAAGCTGGTGAAAGTTCAGAAGCCATAACAGATCATCACCTCTTAGAGTATATAATAAAAACTGCTGAGGGTTCACAAAAGATGAGGGAAGGTTCTTTTCCTCCACAAATCTCTCACCTGATTTGGAATAATGTTGTCTAGTGTATAGACAAATACAACTGTAGTTGTGTTTGATGTAACAATGTCTCCCACAGGCACTAATTGAAAATCGCAGTGCACAGTACAGAAATACTATGTTTTACCAGCACACTGCACTTAAGCACCTACTAGGCTCACTGTTCTGTAGGACTGATTGATGTAAAATAGCTGAGAAAGGTCATTTGAACAGAAAGCTGTCTAAAATACAGACAGCTATTGGAAGTATTCTGAATAAAATCATGTGATGGATGAATGAAGGACGAATACTGTGTAAGATGCATCATTTGAAGTGAATAAGGGAAGGCTGTGCATTGCTTAGCAAGATACATTTTTGCCTGGGCTTCATTACAAGTTCTTGAAATTAAAATGTGCTGAGTCTTGTAAAGTAAGGCAGTACCTGGGAAATTTTTGAAATCATTGACTACTTTTCTGAGTCACTGACTTTCTTCGACTTTTTATTATACTAGCAATGAACAAAAGCAGAGAGTAAAGCAAAGAAAAGAGAAGTTGTGTAACAAAGGAGAAGGTTGTAAACAAATTGAATGTACTCATATCTGTATTACAAAGAGAATTTTTTTCTTTTATAGTAATTGGGGAAAATTAGGGTTCTTGAATGGTTAAATGTTTATCCGTAAAAAAAATTATGAAACCTTGATAGGCTTTGATGCATATGTACAAAGCACGCAAGAAAGGATTTACCTATAGAAAGAAAATCATAATTCCAAGTGCAAGCTCTTCTCTAAACTGTGCTAACCCAAAACGATTTCCAGCTGTTTCCTTTCACTAGACACTCGCTGTTGCTTTTTATCTTGTTCTTGGGAGTGGCAATTTAAAGAAGGTAGTAGAGATGAAGTCCTCCTCATTTCTTGCTGATGTTCTCTCATAGGATGTAATTTAAGCACTTTTGGGGATGCAAGAAAACAGTTCACGTCATCTATATTTAAACATCTAACTGGTATCTAAATCAGGATTGTAGTTGCACAGGCTACTTCAAATAGGCAATGAAGGGATAGAAGAGTACTCTGAATCACTCTCTGGAGGACTTGAGGCTAAACTAACCTGCCCTGGAGAAGTTGCTTTTTCACTGTGGTGATATAGAGAGCCATAGGAGGCTAAGCTACTAGTTTAGCTGCCAGAACTTGGAAAGTCTAAATACTGCTCTCAGCACTGATTATCCCAGTAAGCTCAAATTGAAGGTGAAAATAGTTTATGGTAACAGCAGAGGAAACTTTTACAATTTTGTTTGTAATCGAGTTATAAAGCCAAGAAATGTATATACTATTAGAGATATCCCTGTGTTAAAATTCTGGGTGTTTAGTCACTGGTGTTCCTGTTTCTCGTCTTTTTTTTTTTTTTTTTTTTTTTTTCCCTTGGTTTAGAACGTCTTCTCCTTTTTAATTATTATTTTTCACCCATTTTTCTTGTAATCCAATTAATACCATCTAAAACTGTCTCGTAATATGAGTCTGGGTAATAAGTAATCATCGAGAATTTTATTCCTGGTAATTTTCATAAAGAATAAGTAGTAGTAGGTAATACTCTGTTTAGTACAAGCCTAACACAAGGAAAAGGAATTGTTTGGGGTTTTTTACATCTGTAAAATACATCAGAGATACTCAGCATGCCAAAGTTTTGTTTAAATATATAACAGAAAGGTCTTCTACAAGAGCAAGATCTGAAAATTTGTATGAATCAAAAGTGAGAAATCCAAGTATCTTGTAAAAATTGTATCCTGTGGTTACTGAAACAACTCATAGGATATTAACTCACAAGCAATAGAGAATGTTGTTAAACAGTTTCTAAATTATATCAGCAAAACCATGACATCCAGCAGGCTTTCATAAAGATTAATTTTGTTGGCAACAAAATTGGAGTGAAAAACAAAGAAATGGCTTTTGTATAGGAAGACCTTCCTTTTCTCGTGAAAAATAACTTACCTTGATGGTTCCTTTGTGTACCTCCTACTTAATAACACAAATGTTTTCAGCCATTCTGAAAGATGTTCCTTAAATTTAACGTATTGCTGTGGGTTAACTCCAGTAGGTGGCCAAGCCCCACACAGCTGCTCGTTCACTCCCCCTCTGTGGGATAGGGAAGAGAATTGGAAAGGTAAGACTGAGAAAACTCGTGGGTTGAGATAAAGACAGCTTAATAGGTAAAGTAAAAGCCACGCACACAAGCAAAGCAAAGCAAGGAATTCAGTTACTACTTCCCATCAGCAGGCAGATAGTTAGCTATTTCCAGGAAAGCAGGGTTCCATCGTGTGTAGCATTTACTTGGGAAGACAAATGCCATCACCCCAAACATCCCCCCCTTCCTCCTCTTTCCCCAGCTTTATATGCTGAGCATGACATCATATGGTATGGAACATCCCTTTGGTCAGCTGGGGTCAGCTGTCCCAGACGTGTCCCCTCCCAGCTTCTTGTGCCCCCCCAGCCTGCTCGCTGGTGGGGTGGGGTGAGAAGCAGAAAAGGCCTTGACTCTGTGTAAGCACTGCTCAGCAGTGACTAAAACATCCCTGTGTTATCAACACTGTTTTCAGCACAAATCCAAAACATAGCCCCATACTCGCTACTGTGAAGAAAACTAACTCTATTCCAGCCAAAACCACTATACCTATGAAAAATGTGATTGAAATTACAATTCTCAAAACTCAGTATGAATAGATGAAATTCTGTATATGTTTTAAATATATCCATGTTATTTCTAGACTGTATGTACTTTTTTTTTCAAAATTGGAAAATAAAATAGTTATGAATTTTTGAGATCTTACAGTTTACTAGAATAGGCATCTCTTTATTATTAATTCTTTGGGGATGTTCAAGAAGGACGAGACTGACTATATGCATGCCAGTACTCTAATATTATCAAGCCTTTTGGTTTTTTTTTCTTCATTTGTAAATTGATAAGGTATCGATAGTAGACCTTATGCTGAAAGCACCATGTGGTAAGATAGTTTTGACCTCTCTCTCCATCTATATAACATATGTTTATAAATTATGATATAAAGACATGAGAAAGTAATGGTTTCTTGTATTATTATATCTCTAGAATATACCAACACAACTATCACACATACTTGTATCACCAGTAGTGGTGTAGGTTGGGTAAGCAATAGCACTTTTAAAATTACGCAAGTAGCTTATGAATCAGAGAGATGTTTTTTTCAAATCACTCACTCCTTAGATAATTAAGCTGGGACAAATAGATCTTGGCTTTTCAAGAATCTTAATGGATTTTGGAAACTTAAGGCCCTCAAAAAAAAAAAAAAGTTAATCAGCTATATATCAGCTTTTAGCTATTTATGTGAAATGTTTGAACGTAACACAGTTTACTACAGAGAGACCATTTAAACTGTTGAACTTCATTATAATTGTTTGAATGAGCAATCCATGAACACTTGGTTGAACTGATGTTGCAGAATGTTATGCTTCAAAATCTATTCTTAAATTCAGCTTTTGTTTGAAAAGAAATCTGGTTGCATATTATTTTACAAAAAGACTAGTTCAACTGTTTGGATCTGTTGCGACAGAATACTTTATCTTCAAGTGGCCAGAAACTTAGTGAAATATCCAGTTACGGAATTGTTTTCATCTGCTTTCTTTTTACCCCAAGCTCATCTTTGGTTACCCCAGGGTATTGGTGTTCACTGTCATATTCAAGAATGAGCATAAATCGCTGGCAATGATATTTTGGGCAGTATTACAGAGAGCAACTTCTCTTCAAAAATAAAACTCTTCAGTGTGACATTAGTCACGCAAAAAGTCCCAGACGCATGCAAATAAGTGCAAGATCTCTTGCTACTTTTTGCTGGTAAACCAATGTGGAACAATGTTCTCTGCGTGGGAAGATGCCAGTGTGTGAAATACTGTGATGAACTGTTAGATTGAGTTATTCCATAAGGAACTCAACAATGGAGGAAGTGATACAAGATTTGGTAAATAACGTTGAATTTAATTACTTCCTTAGAATATGTCCTGTCAGTATTTGCATACTGGTATTTATTTTTCTCTTTTAAACTCAGTCCATTAGACATTTTTAATAGTATATGATATGGCTTGGAAATTAGATTGAATTTATAGGCATATGGTTAAAAGACTTTCATGTCCTTCCTAATGGTTAAAGGAAAAAAAGAGTACTGCTTTGATGTATGGCAGTATCATCTACAGCTTAATTGCATGGAACTGACTGTGCTCCTTATTTATAAATTCTGTTTCCAGATAGCAATAAGGTACAAGCTTATTGCATTTCTCATGTAATTTTTAACGTTTCAGATTTATTTCTATTTTCTCCTCTTAAAAAAGTATATTGCTATTTTACTTTTCTTATATTGCTCTTATTTTTAGTGGCTTTTAATTAATATTTCAGTGGCTCCTATCTGTCGCTGCTCTTGAAAGTCTGGCTGCCGGTTTTATCAATCCAAAAATAATTTATGGATTAATGGGACTATGTATAATATAACCAGTGATGTGACAATGTCTAGACATTTGAAACTGAGTGGTGGTTGTGTTTGGGGCTGGTTTTTTTGCTTAACACCTATAGTTCTTTTGTTTTTTCCCCTCTTTTGTTTTTAATAGTACATTTAGTTTGGGTAGCAACTTGGTTTTTGTTTTAGTAAGTGCAGGGTCTATTCCTACTTCTTTTTCATTATCTCAGATACACCTTTTCAAAAGTAGTGCTTTCACTGATGTATTTTTGTCTGAAAGTCTGGAGACAGTGTGCCTAATCGGTGTCTCAAGAGGAGGCACTGTAAGCACTCTTATTCTGTTGAGTTATTACCCTCTTTTACTTTCAAGATGGCAACCTTTTAAATTGGACTCCTTGTTTGAGGGACTTTCTGAAATCAGGCCAGTGACAGCAGTTGAATTGCAACAAACTGAAAAATGAGTCCGATAATCCATGTGTTTTTCAAACATACACAATCAACAATGCTTAAATTGTTTTTGATATACCCATAAATATGAAAGTATCTTTGCACCTTTGTAAAGAAACAGTTTTCTCATAGTCTTGAAATAACATGGAACACTTTTTTTAATTAGAGTAATAAATTTTCAGATGTGAGGAGCTTACTCAAGCAAAATAATAAGGCTTTTTTCCTCTAAATGAGCTATTGAAATGGTGATATTAATATTAGTGCTGGAAACGTTTTACTCCTAACATCATTATGACTGTTGACTAGTTGACACACTGATGATGGCTTTGGTTTCAGGGATGGGTTGCTGATTTAACAATTGGCATATGTTTTTATGGTAGTACTTTCCTTTAAACAACAGAAATGCCTTATCTGATTAAGAATTTTATTATTGTGGCTTATAAGCTCATAAATAAAATATTATGCAAAATTGATGCTACAGTAATTCTTTATTAACGTGATTTCAAAGGAAGATTTTCTGATATTAATTCAATCAGCTCCAGTAATACATGAAAGAATAGCATTTTTTTATTGCATTGCCATTTTAGTCCATGCAGCTAAAATCCATACGCTATATGTGTATAGGCAGTGAGTCTTTGTTTATTGACTCATTCATTTATTTTAGAAAACTGAACTTTGCTTTCATTTCTACATATTTTGTCTGTGTTTTGAAGTAGTTGGATATCCTGAACTTAAAATACTTACAACCTTAAAACAAAATTGTAAGCTGTGTATCTTCACACAACATTTTGGAGTTTAGCAGAAATGCATGTTTTGATGATATTTATTTAGCTAAAAGATAAACTAAAGCCTGTTTCCTCCAGTGGCAGCTTTCCCCACTGAGCAGTTACTGACAAAATATTTAGTGTCCTAAGTCATAAGAGCACACAAGGGCATAAGTTTTATGTTTCCTTCCTTTGTTACATGGGAGAGCTAGGAAGAGTTGTGGTCGCGCTTCAGAAGGTCAGCTTTTTCCCTCATTTTACTTTATCTCCGCTACAGTACTGAAGGTAACCTTTCCTGAAAACAGAATTGTCATTTCTGGGATTACATTGTCATCAGAAATATACCTAGATTAAATGGTAATTGTTATACTGTGATGTTTCTCAGCATACAGTGTACACAAAAAATGGAAGAGTCATCGCTGTGTTTCTAAATTGGAATACCATAATTAGTTTATTGGGGTATCCTGTTGGTAGCAGTGAACTTTGGATCACTGCCTTAATCACCCAAGTGTGGCAGGGACACTTTGGTACATGGGATAATTTATTGGTGTTGCTCAGTGACGTATGCAAAGAAGTCCTTCACTGTAGTGATGGTAAGAGTTCTGACCTGTTACCCAGCATGTGGCTGGGGATTGTGGAACTATGTGTTGCTCAGAAAAATGATTGGAAGTTTCCTGTTACAACATTTCCTCCAGTTTAGAGACATGCCAAGTCATTGCCTGCTTACCAAATGTACTAACTAGTGCCATTTCACCTACTTACCAAATATACTAACAGTTGGAGTCTTTCTTTCTAGACCATACTGAACCCTTAGTACCATAGCTTGTCTTTCTTAATAAGCTTCTAAAGCTTTTTGTTGGTGAATATCAGTCTAAGAAAACTGGAGAAAGAGAATAAATCGCATTTATTAGTTTGTTTGGAGATTTCTAATAGTGTATGGACAAGAGGGAAGGTTATAACTTATGGTCACATGGAGGAAGAATGAGATTTGGATGAGTAATTCTACCAGTTGAGAGTAAAAACATTTTGATCTCATCAAAGTGTCGTAGCCCTTATGTTGTTTGTGGATGAAACACAGGTAGGAATGAATGTGTGCAACAGTAAAACAGTCATACTAAAGCAAAATAAAGCATCTGCTCCTCTACCTAAATATTAATTTTTTTAATTACATTTGATATTTTCTTAAAAGGTTTTCCATGAACTTACTGCTTTCCAAATCAGTGGTTTTCCAACCAGTCACCAGTGCTGGAGTGCAAGTCACGGCCTTTGAATGATTCTCCCACTCCTGCAAACAGCCACTCCTGAAGTTACATCTGAGTGAGGACAGATAAAAAGAATTAGATGTGCTTCCTAAACAGTGTTGCAGTAGGTAAGTTAAGTCAATTTTTTCTATAGATGTAATATTTCCACAGCTCTTTCAAAATCTAAGTACTTATTTCCCAATAAGTTTTGCTATAAAAGTTGTAACTTCTAATTAAAAAATGTTTTTCTTAATTCTTTTGGATGGAGTGAGAGTCAGAGCTCCTTATGGAAACACCTGGGGGGAAAAAAAAAAAGTCTGTCATAGGGAACCTACTCCTGGCAAAGATTTCTAAAACCTCTGCAACTATTTTCTATTTTAGAACAGTTATTGCACTTCATGTTAAAGCAGTTGAAAGTGTTAATGGCACTGTCTAATTGTACTTTTCAGGTTAGCTAAATATAACATTTTGTAAGAGGGCAGTTTGAGCTCAGGCGTGCGTGAATCAGGGCCTCAAAGTCTTGTAAGTCTTCAACTACCTTGTAATCTGTAGCTATCTCCTTTAAGTAACTGTATTTGTAGGAGGTTGCCCCCTTGAAGGTCTCCTGCTATTTATGCAAATTCATTAGGAATTTAAGTAGTGTATAGTGTCTGACTTTTAGATATTTAAATGTCTAACTCGGAGAATATCAGAGTTAAAAAAAATTTTGAAGAATAAAATTCTTTCTATTCTTTAAATTCTGTCATTTTCCATACTTCATGTCATTTGTACACTGAAAGTAATTGTTTTCTTTAAAATGCACTAATTTTATGCATATATCCTAGTTGTCTCTGAATATTTGTAGAAATCCAAAGGAGAATGCCCTGCATAGAATGCTTTTATGTTGTTATGCAGGAAAGCCACCAGAGAAATATCAAAGAGTGTATTCACCCAACAGCAGAATTTCTCACCTTATGCCTGTCATAAGAATATGCTATCTAAGTGAAAGTATCTTAATGTGTTTATTAATAGTCATTCCTCCAGATACAGTATGGTATTTTAACATCCAAACCAAGTGGACATACATTTTGGACTATTTTTCTGGATAAATTGTGTTTTCCTTCTTTGTTGAAGTAATTTTATATGAGAATTGAGTGATAAAAAAGCTAAATTAAAACTACCGTTTGTGGATTTTTGAGTGGCTTACAAACCCGTCTTTCCCTTTTATCTATTGTAAGAATTAGATGTTTCTTAGACAAGCACAACCGACCTACTGAATATCTGTCTATATTGGTAAATGATGGTGAATAAATTCATGAGTATACATGGTTATAGTAGGAGGCTGAGAAGAATAAGTAGTAATTTCTTGTTATTGTAAAGTTTCTGTCTCATTCCTTTTTATCTTTGTATATTTTGCAAACAGAGAAGTGGAAAGTTGTAACTAATGTGAACGGGTTGAATTAATTCAGACTGCATATTTTTTTTTTTGTTCTGAACTGTTGGACACTGAGTTTTGCAAGCAGTATAGGAGTTCATTTTCCACCTTTAAATATGTGGTTATTATATTTGATTATGTGTTAGACCTATTTTATTGTGCTTTTATTGCACTCTGAAGAGATTTGATTTGTATTTTAAGATCCTTAAATGTACTTTAGAATGTATTGAAAGAGGAAAGATTGTTTGTGAGGTATTGAATTTGATGAAAATAATGTGGGTGGTAACTAGTGTATTCAGTACACACATAAAGACTAAATTAGAGCTCTGTGTATCTCATTTATCCAGAGCCAAATATACTTGAAAATGATATTAGCAAAGGATCCAAGCCCCAAAAATGCATGACACTTTTTCAAGCTGCATTTCCGTAACACAGCTTCAGGTTAGCTGAATTCCTAAGCAGAGAAAGCCAGAATTTTCATGTGGCTCTTCTTGTTCTCTGTCTTTTCCATTACAAATCATACTTACACAACTGAAAATGTATGTTTGCACATACGTACAGTCTGGATTTGTAACACAGGTGTGATAGACTTCATTAATATGTTTTACATAGTATTTCAGTGATAGATATGGTACTCAGCAAATCACTAGATGCTAGAGCAGGAAAGAAAAGCATTGGGTTTTGTGCCTTTCACCTTCTTCACATGGGAAGGTTCTTGCTGTTTCAACAGAGTTGGAAATAGCTGTATGCATCACCCTGAAAGAGGGAAGCTGAAGCCGTCTCAGAATATGTTTTTTCAGAATACCTCATATGTGGAATATGATGGAATATGGTGATGTCTGTCTTCTGTTTTCAGTTAGCCTTAAAAAAGTAACAAGGCATACAGCATAATCCCAAAGAACGTCGTATGGTTTGTCATTCAGTTATGGTCCTTTACTGGGCATTTTGTTGCGATATGTGGTCTCACTTAAAGTCGTCAGTAGTCTTAGAATTCCTAGAGGATTTGCTTCAAGGATTTCTATGTCATTTCTAGCTCTTCTGTACCATAAGGACTAATTACAAACCTGTGGGTTACCTTAAGATGGCCATACATATCTCTCTAAACTGTTAATCATGAACATCTGTATTCAGGTATTTAGGTAGATAATTTTGGTTGATGAGATCCATTTATTAAGCACTATGAGGGTTCTAACAGTAATTACGCTCTCCATGTTAATGTACTGTTCTCCAAGTAAAAATAGAACATTCATGTTCGGTTGATGTTTAAATAATTTTGTTATCAAGAAGAATAATAGGATTGACATTGACAACTTCTCTAATTACTGTACTTGACAGAAAGCCAATGCTAATTAGAATTACAAATTTGTTAAAAAAAAATTATTACACTGTTTGTAATCAGCATAACATGTCTCAGTTGAAACAGTTTGAATAACTACTAGGTTGCCCTTTAAATTTTGTATTTATAAGGAAAGGGGAATTATCTGTCCTTTTTTAAATTCGAGTTAAATAAATATATTATCCTGAAACAGCATTTTTCGGATAGGGGCTCTTGTTATGTGTGTAAGAATTTTAAGTGATGAGAATTCTATTAAAAAAACATTTTAATTCCTTTGTTAAGGCATTTACTGTTCTATTAACTACCTATTTCTAAATTAAAACGAAGTGGGAGTAGCACAGACTTACAGCTATATCTTTTCTTCCCAGAATTGCCCCCTAAAACTTCGGTATTAAGTGCTTAAACAGCTCCTTCAAAATCTCTCCTAGCTAAATTCTATAATTGAGTGCAAAAGAAGATACCACTAATCTTGAGCATGAGGTCTCTAGGGAGCTGCTGGAAATGTTTATAATCTCTTCCTTAATGCCTCTAGTTTTAAAAGGAACTGAGAAAGGGCGAGGACCTGAAACTTCCTCTTCCGATCTCAAGAGGACATCAGAAAATGCAACACTTGGCAAAGAAAGTGTTCAACTTGCACACGTGCATCTTTGGGGCAACTGTGCAATCATACTGATTTCAGTGTGACTTGTTAGATATGTAAGTATTTAGAAAGTAGATCAAAACGACTGATTCTTAAAGACTGTTTAAAATTTGTCTGCTTGTGGAGGAAGTAATAGGAAGGCAAAGAAATCCAGACTGGCTCATGTATCAATAAATACTAATTAATTTTTTAAAACTCTGATTAACAGTAGCAGCATCTAATCCAGGTATGCTGACAGTGGTCAAAATCACTTGCAGCTCTTGTGAAAGTTTACATCCAGATTTTGAGTTTTTCATAGGCAGCCTGTAACATCAAAAACTTAGCTGAGTCTACTCTAGAGATACAGGTCCAGATTCAATTCTGACCTAAACAGCTCCTCGAAGTGAGTATTTTGTGTCTGGATGAAGATGCAGTGTCTAGCAGTGAAAGTTCCTGAGTTGCAAATCAGTAAAGGCTGAAAAGTGCCATTGCGTGTTTCCAGCATTCTCATAGACAACTCTATTGGCAGTATTTGAATATGGGTCTGGGCAATAGTTCAGTTTAGCCCAAACCGGTAATATGGCTCTTACATCACCTGGTCACAGAAACAAACTGCAGCTTCCAGTCACAACTGAGCCTTTTGTCTGTTCCCCTTTCATCACAGTGGATAACCTTTCCTGGCTTTCTATATTGCATAGTTGTATGGGACAACATGTATATTCTATTTTCCTTTTTCTCATTTCCTCTGTATTTCTGCTGCAACACATAATGCACAGATTTAGTGGCTCCTGGAAGGCGTAACGGAGTAGCTTTGTATCCTGTCATCACCCTTCCTAGTAATAATGATAGTAGAGAGCTGACTTCTTCAGCATCAATGTGTATATGACATACCCAGTGTCATTTTTTGTTGTTGATTGGATTATTATTTTGAAATGTCTTTTTTATTTTTTCTTTGAATTTAGAGTTCTGATTGCAGTAAGTGGGACAGAGAAAGACAATAAGAGGGAAGAAGCAAACCCAGAATAAACTACTGGAGAGTATAGCTTGATCAAAGACTTCTGAATAGATATATAAAGCATTTTTCATTATTCAGAGTGAAAGAAGCCAATTCAATTTTTTATTTCATATTAGTTTTATATTCATAACCATTTCAATATAAACAAGATTTTTACTGATCTACTACTCTAGCAAAGAAATGACAGCTCTGATGATACCTGCAAGTTTCATTATTCAGCGAATAATTTGAATTAACTGTGTGTGCAACACATACGCTTTGCCTTTCTCTATTACGAAACATACACTTTGCCTATGACTAAGAGAGAAGTATGTTTTACAGTAGTTACAAAAACAAGTATTGAGCTGATGATACCTCCTATAAGAATGCAAGGCAACAAGGCAATTAATTTTCTTTGAAGGTCAATCAGTTACTTAAGGAACTTCTTCATGTTCCACAAGGATGCTCTTTTCAACTTGTAGTACTGACAGTTTTTTCAGAAATCCCAAAGAATTCCTGTGAAGAATTTAAATCTGTAGCCTAGCTCTTATAAAATCAACTAAAGGGAACAATCAAGCAGCATTTGTAAGTAAAAATAACTCTGTACTTAGTCTTACGTTGCCAGCTCTTCACAGAATACTCAGAAAATAAATTATTCTACTGCATCTCTGAGATCCTGATGCAGCTAAATTCAACAGTAAGCCTTTTTAATAAATTTTTCTATCCTTTTACAAAACAAGGGATATGTTCTTTCCTCAGCTCCATAAACTTCAGTGAAGCTGAAAATTGGTTCAGCTCCATTTATCTCAATAAAATTACACCTATTTACCCTAGCAGACTTCAATGCGTATGGCTGAGACACACTTTTACCCAGGATAGATCACTGCTTTTCTTCATTTGTGTCAGTGATATATTTAAAAGAAAATAAATACATGGTCAAGAATGGGATTTCAGTAATACAAAGTAGTTTAAACTATCTGCTTAGCACTGTATATTCTAGCATATGTACTTAAAGCAAATGGCATTAGAGCTGTTTGTCAGCAGCAATAATCAGTGTCATAAAAGAAGTTAATTACTTGCAGTGAAGGAATTTTTGTTTTAAGTTGTACATTTAGCTCCTATATTATTTATTCATGCCTAAACTGAGCCATTGGTTTGCATTGTGTCTTCGCTTATTTTAATAAGGGTTTCATAGAGTACACCTACTCTTATTGTCAGGTTTGTGTCAAGAAACTACTCATATAGTTGCTGTACTAGATTCTGGTAACGCTGCCTTTTCAACTTTACATTTTTCCTAGTTGCTAAATAATACGTTTACATTCTGCAAATCTTTAGTTCAAAACAGCTGTTCATAGTGATAGTCAAGTAGCCATTCTTCAAACAAGTAGAAATTGTTGAAGTTTTATGCTGTAATGAGGTTTTTATTTATTTAGTCTTAGTCTTTATTTATTTTTAGTCTTTACTGCTACTGTTTTTTAAATGCAGCAAAATATTCAGGTCAGCATTATATCTTTAATAGGAAAATATTTGCTTATCATATAATAGAAAAGGAAAAAGAAGGGTCTGTTCTGCCGTTTTGTAAATTGTCTGTTAAAAGACAACTGCACAGAAAGAAATGGCTAGAAAGGTCATTTGGAATTTGTGAACGCTGAAAGACTTCTTGGAGAAATGAACTGAAATGGTGACAAATGCCAGAAAGTTAACAGTATTTGGTTTTAATATTCTACTTGAGCAGATCTCCTCCTTCAAAAACGCAATGGTCAGTAGATAAAGTATGTTGTACTAGGTTTAAAAGTTAAGAATGTGAAAATGGACAATATTAGTGGCATAGCTAGTATTCACTTAATAACATTAACGTGTTTTACAAGTTTACAAACAAAGCAAAAGAGAGAGAGAGAAAGAGAGAGAGAGATCCAATAAGAGAGAAATTTTTATTAGCTTGGCTTATTGTTACTTAAGGAATATACTACCATGAGCTATTCTTTTAGTCCGTATAATATACCTTACTTCAACAAATCAGTACGCTGTAGAGAGGTCTTGATGATGCAGGTACACAGAGGACTGCATGTACAGCCAAACAGCACACGATTTCCCCCCAGTATTTCAAGTAACAACCAAAGATACAGATGCACTAAAAAACACGCTAGAGCATTACACTGTATATGAATGTTACAGGAGAAAGAATGAGAGATGAAATATTAATTGGTGTATTAGCATACACAGAAAATGTACAGTGATGGTAATCAGGGGAGGAGAGGCTGAATTTAGGCAGAGCAGTGATCTGAAATGCCCACCATTCTGGATGGTCGTTGTGGTGTAGATACAGCCCTTTCTTTCACTCTCTTGTCACGTTCAGTTAGTCCTCTTTTTGACATACTCCTTCATTAAATAATTTTTTAATATGTGCATTTTGCACTTCACTTGTGAGTTTTAGATATCTGCCACTACGTGTTCTAATATCTAAGTAAATTAATCTCTACACATTAACAAATTTCATTTTTATAGCCCATTAGAAATCATTTGCAAGACTAATGCAAAAGAATAAATAAGGATACACAGATGCACAAAATGTTTGACAAAAAACAATTTGTTTCTCCAGTTCCAAGCCTGGCAAAATCCTCTTTGACTTCACGGCCAGTTTTTATGGGTTGCAGGCAAAATTCTTATGCAAAATATAAGTAGATTTTAGGTTCTGTGGTTTACAATTTGTATTTGCTGGAAAAAACAGGGGAAGTGATTCATATGCTTCAGCTCCTTAACTGGAAAGAAGATTAGTTTCTTTTTCCAATAAAAAGGATTGAGACGTAAAAACATTTGCTCCTGTTGGTCACAATGGGGAAAGAACAAGCATTTAAGTCTGTTTGGAGGGAAACAGGGACAGCGATCGAGTCCATTGTGGAGTGAAGCAAATTTACCCAGTGTGGAGAAAGAGATTTTTTGGGACCAAATGTTTTAATACTGATCCTGCTACTTATATGTACAGCCACAGAAGAGAAAACAGTATCTTTTGATAAAAAGATTTGTATTTTACTTCATTAAAGGAGGGATTGTATTAATATGTTCTCTGAGCATCAGAATATAGAATAAAGTTAGTTCTGTCATGGTTTTTTCCTGGTGGGAAGGTTTAAATCACCTTCACTGTTTTTAATAAATTTTTGGCGGATGCTGTTAAAAGTCTGGTTTGTTCCTGTATCATTTTGGACCACTAAATAATACTGAAAGATTTCATTTGGGTAGGTAATAGAGTGAGAACAAGCAGCTATGAATGTTGTGTTCGGTGGTAGAATTACATGTTTCTTTCTATGAAAGACTTGTTTATGTGGATTATTTTTTTTTTGGTAGGTTCATTTTTTATATGGTACTACTATGAGATTTTTTGACTTATAGATCTGTTAAATGCAGATTATTCTACAGTGAATGCAAATAAAAGGATTTTTAGACAAATTCATCACATATTTATGACATAAAATACCAATGGATTCCAATATGAAATTTTGAACAAAATTGCTTAGACATGTCTTTTGTGAAAGGGTCTGGTAAACTGAGACTTACTGTGTAAATATCAGTGTTATTGAGATCTGGCAAATTAAAGGAATTTAGCTTTTGAAGAGTTTGGCATGCAACAATTTTCTCATAGGTAGTAAGAGATAGCTACATCTGAGAAGCTTGTTACAGCTAAAGACTCACCAATAATCGTCTCTCATTAGATTGAAATTTAGTCAACATGTGACATCAGCTGAGAGAGGTTTTTTCTGCCTGTATTCCTCCCTCCACTTTGAAATGCATTCTACATAATTGATTATTTTATGATTTCACTGATAAAGTAACTGGTACTGTGTAAGCTACAAAATACAGTCTTTGTTCTGAATAATTTATAGAAGTCTTTCCTACAGTTTGTGTATTTTCTTGTAACAATAGCTTTAATTATGCACATCTGTAGCTCTCTAATACCTATACATCACCTTTAACTAATGTAGACCTGCTTACATCCTTTAGTTGGTCAGAGTATGCTGTTCCACTCCACCCCTCCGTTTACACTTATTTTTTGTGAAGACATGAAGTGTTTTTTAGTGAAAATTCAGTAGTAATATTAGAAAATGCCACTGTACCTAACGAAAATGGTTATAATTCAGACATGGTATTGCCCCCATGGCTTTGTGGTTTCTAGGGCTCCTTTGTTGGAAGCACACATGTATAATGTATATCTCTTTTTAGTGCAGGGCAACACAGGAATCTCTAGCCATTGAGATAAACCATGGGATGTGAATCATGTCTCACTGGAGCCGCTGGCTAGAGAGGAGAGGAATCACATGTAGTACTATAACAGTGGTTTTGTAATTATATTTTAGGGAAATTAATATTTTTTTTAATGAAATGGTGACATTTCTTTCAAAAAGCAGATAATTTCTCAGAAAAAGAATTATGCTGTTGAAAGTAGCATTTTCTGTTAAGATATTTAGAATAAGTTTTAAGTGAAAATGTTTTCAAACAGCCATTAATAGTCATTGAAGTTAACAGAACTGTTGTATTGTATCCCAGTACCTGAATTCAGTGATACACACCTTCTATTGTTGACAGTAAGTTATAAGAATTAGTCTTAATTCATTACAATTACATAATTGATACTGAAGGTCACCTGAAAATTGCAAGGAAGAATGTAACTGTTTCTATGTTCCAAAACAAATGGTAAGATTTCATAGGAATTTACTCTTATCCTGCTCGGTCTTATTTGTAACGTGTATTACCATAAAAACAGGCTATACTGACTTTTGGTTATTGAGGATACATTCATGTAGATGTCAAGGAAATACCTGTGGTCCACATGGAATTACTTTATTTTAATACTAAGTTGTAAACATCCACAAGATGTTTACAATGACAAATAGACACTTATCACTGTTCGCTCACTGCATGCTCTTTCTTGAAAAGATAACTCTTGTAGAATATTTCCAAGGATGATTGTTAAAGAGTAATTTATCACATTTTACGTTTACCTTGGAATAAATGATACAGCATATGGGAGTGTTATAAAGGAATTATCAGTGGTAAATTTGATTTGAAATCTGTTGGGTGAGTGGAATGACCTTTCAGCTGGTGGAAATAATAGACTTTCAAATAGCACATTTTTCTTATTAGTGTAAGAAAAAAGGTTGTTGCTATTTTGACAGTTCTACTTACAGCATCTTGTTGCAGAAGCTAAATCTTCTGAAATCTTAGTAACTAAAGGTACAGAAATCTATATATAATTTCTTTGGATTTCTACGAATTAACTTTCATATAGTGTGGGACCACAAAACAGGTATCAACTAACCACAAAGAAATCATTGGAAAGACTTTAGTGAACGACTGAATTTGGACCCAACCCAGTAGCTATATTAGCGCTTTCTTTCATCAATTATAGTTATTTTTGAAACAAAACTGCTGTCAGTCAAATCTTTCTTATCATAACTTTAGGCAATTTCATTGACTAGATTTCTCGTTATCTTTCCCCGTAGCAAGACTCTTTGTAAACATTTATTAGATGTAAGTAGTGAAAAAGTGTAGATATAGAAACTTATTCCTGCTCACAGTAGAAACTTAAGCAGAAATAATATTATAGCACCAAGCAATAATACTTAAGAACATTAAAGATGCCATTAAAAAGAACCAGGCAGCACCTGCTAATTCAAGTTTACACAGGGAAAGAAAAAAGGGCCCTGGACTGTATGCCATTTTCTTCCACTCTTTAGATAGTTAATATCTTTATTATCAACGAATACTGTGGTTCATCTGAGGGCAGTGCAGAACTAGAAGCATTGTTTCCCAATTAATTTTTTTCTAATGTAAAAAGTACTAAGATAACAAATATTTTCACATGCAAAAGGATGACATTATACTGGTGTCCTGTGGGACAAAGTTTTAACAAGGCCTTTTGTGACCTTGGGCAAGTCCTTTCACTTATTTTGTCTTCATTTATATTTTCAAATTTTTACAGCCTGATCTGTTAGGAAAACAACCTAAGGCAGGGAATTTTCCTCACTATATGCTTGCATGGTAGTTAGTACCACATAATATCCAGTGGGCTTGGGCCTGTAAGTATTACTGAAATGTAATTATATTGTAATAATAATAATAATAAAAAATCTAAGTCAAATGCAGTTCTGCATGTGGTATGAATCTCTTCACAGTCAATGGAAATAGACTAGATGTGAAATCTGTGCTCACCACTCCCAAAAGATTATCAGATTTTTAAATCTGGTCAGTTGAAAAGAATAAACTTAAATGATTTCAGGTACCATTTCTCTCCATGAGTCACCTAAGTAGTTTTTTGTAATGATAGTAGGTTTTTCTTTCACCTGTTGCTATGTGAATATCACTTACACAAGAGAAACTGTTTGCCGTTCAGTGGAAAAATTCTCTCCCTGCTTCCTTTCTTGTAGTAATTCTAGATATTGAGTTGTAAAAGCAGCAAACTGCAGCCTGTGAAAGCAGGGTCATCTTTAAGGGGAGTGTCCTGATTGGGTGTTGCACTTTTCTTCATTAGTTTATGCCTGCTTCTTCTGTCTTCAGTGGAAAAGTTTCAAAAGTTTTAAAAGAACTTAATGAAAGTAGCAGTGCAATCCAATAAAAAACTATATATTTCTTAAAATCATCAAAGAAACTGGGAGTAATTAACTGTAACAGGTTTGAAAATGGTGTAACAGCAATAGTTGTCAAGTTTAATTTTGTTTGCCCTTCCTGACCTTAGCGTGTCAAACAAGAACATTTAACATTGAGGGCCCCCTTCAGGCACCCATCTCAGGACACAAACATACTCCATCTTTATGAACTATCAATTTTATTGGTAACTCAGCAATTTATACTTACAGATTGCATCCTTGTTACCACTTACAGCTTAGATCTGATTGTATCTGGTATGCAGACTACATAAAACGGCAGTGGAAAGATGATTTCAGGGTAAAGAATTATGGTATTGATTGTGTAATGTATTCTTAAGTAGAGCCGAATGAGATGAAGAATCCCGTGTCACTGATTACATATTAGACATTATTGGGATATGTGTTTATCCATGACATTCTGTGGAAGTTGGGGAATCAGACTGACTGGGAGTCCAGAAGTGCAGGAATCGTAGCAGAGAGATGTGCATGGTGAGTCCTCCCGCCGCACAGTGGCAGATGAGGAAATCCTGGGGAACCTCTTTCAGACTCGCTTCGCTAAAAAACTGCACTGCGGTCTGGCAAACTGTAGTCCTCTTCTGACACTGTGGAAAGTATAAACTGAGTTTTCCACTAAGCTTTTTAACTTTCATCATTATTCTAGTCATTTTCAATTAAAAGCTTCTTCAGAGTGTTTGAGGAGGTTGACAGAAACACTCGTGGATCTGTGATGTGACATTTGTTTCGCTTTTTAATTTACGCTGTTTCACATTTCATCTTCTCCCTGAATCTTCCTTTTCTCTACTGACCCTAAGACCTTGTCTGCTTACCTTGAGATAAATCTTTTTCTCACCTAGCTGCTCATGTTTATGAATTGTGCATGTTAAATCTCAGCAGTGTATTTACAAAATGAAATTGCTTAGCATACACCTGTGGTGGATAAAACGTAAATTGAGAACTGTAATAGTGATAGCTTTTCTGTTCTGAAGTTTAATCAAATTGGTTCCTGAATCTGAAAAATACAGAGGTATCTTTTCAAAAGCTTCATGGATAAAAAAAAATCAGGATAAATCAGAAAAGAGTGGGTGGATTATGTACATTTCATAGTCCCTCTATTATAGTGCCTTAGGTTTCTTTTTGTTTTCTGTGGAAATAAAATTGAGTTTTTTCTTCTTACAGCAAAATTGAAATAAAAATCATTCTATGCATTTTTGAAGGCAGTATGAGTCATTTTACAGAGAAAATACTGTTACAGAAAGGATAAATCATCTTTTTATGACTTTAGTACACAGTTAATATATTGCAGTAGTACAATTTTTATCCATCCACCCTTTTGCTTTTAATATTTCTTCTCACAATATTTATTTTGGTTGTGTCTTCTTTGTGTATTAAAAGCAGTTGGTTTATCTATGTGACATATCTTTTTGAGTTTTTGATTTATGTTTTGGGGAGGAGGTAGTATATCATCATTTGAATATAAGATGAATTTAATGTATTTAAGTTTAGTCAGCAAAAAAAGTTTTTTCCCCCCTCCTCTTTTGCTCTTATCTGTTTCTTCTCCATGGTCTCTTTGAAGCTTTTTTTTTTTTTTTTTTTAAATCTTACCAAAATTGTCGTCTTGTGGTTTGATGTTGCTGGGTAGTGATAGGTGGGGCATCATCTGTTTATTTCCTGTTTGTATATCAGGAGCATCAGTTATGCCACAAGCACAATGCTTGCGCAGTCGTCGTTGCAGAACCAGCAGAGGGGAGAGAGCAAGAACACCTAATTGTTTTTCTGATTTCCTATCCATCCTATGTAAACACTGACATTTTTATTAAAGGAATAATTTATTGACTGCCCTTTAAATCAGAACAATGACAGGGTTTGTAAAAGCCAATCTTTTTGTTTTGTTTTACCATTAATAAACCTCAGGTTCTAATTTCTCACTCAGTCCTTTGGGTCCAAGGATATATTTGGGCATTGTTGAAAACGAGTAAAATATCTGAAACATAGTAGTGATTGAAATAAATGCAAGTGTTCATATTCTATATCAAGATGCCTACATATAGTCTCACACATGCATTCAACAAATAGAAATCCAGCTAACTGTATAATAAATGCATAGACTCTGTCCAGAATGAGAGTAGTATTTAGTTAGACGAGAACGTTGGCTTATCAAACTGATGACACCTAGATGTGTTTTCTTACTATAATTGATATCTTAGGCAATGACAAAGTTTTTAAAGGCACTTCAATAATATTCTTTGAGATGTCAGAGAAAATAAACCGTAATAGATAGAGACTTAAAACTGTTAATTAGCTGTGTAATAAATTTCTATGTGTTATTTGAATATGTTAATGTCTCTATTTCTGTTACTGCTGGATTGCACTCTTCCTACTGTCTACCTGAATTATCACTTCAGTGTTATTCTGGAATTGTGCTACTACTGTGGGCTAATCTAAAATTAACAGTGTTATGGGGAACGGTTATTTTTCCATTAGTAGTACATATGTTATACATGGTCAGCTCTCAAATTTATTGCATGGCTCTTGTAAATATGTCTTGGACACAAATATAGTTTATAAAATATAGCATTGATAACTACTGGGTGATTTGAGAGCGACAGAGGTAAATCCACTGGTCTGGCATATTTTGTACTAAGGTCTTAGAGATCCATTCTGGTCTTATTTTTGTGAAATGGGAAAACATGGCACAAACCCCCATATCCATGCTTTTTGTGAATTCAATAATTTCACACATTCTTTTATTTTCATAGAAAAAAACCTAGGCCTTATGCTTAATTGTTAATACATCTGACCATGGAAAGTAACGAGATAATCTTAGTTGTACTAACTTGAATTTGCTGTAGCCTGAGGGCATACGCTCAAACTGTGGTTTAGTAAGTGTGTGATAACCAGTTTAAGCCATGATATATGGTCCCAGAGAGATGTGCAGGAACTGATGTGGGAGTCAGATGGTATGTCAGAAATTGCTACAGCATTGCCCTCAATTTCTATAGGTAGATTCAATTTATTGTCCAAGTTCTTATTTATATTGCCTACGTCTACAGTTACTAATGATTAACTTAAAATCTGTTTGAAACTGATAGAATTTAGGACAGTTTTATGCATTATTTAAATAATATGAGTATTATTTAATTTATTTTAATATCTCAGCATGCAAAGTAAAGTCAGATTTAAAGTAAGTGTGTTTTTCTGTCTAAAATTAATAACATTAATTAGACTGAGGAAAGTTTTAATACATGCACTTTTCTATTTTATGTGATATTACAAAAGTATTGTGCACCCAGGAACTAGTGCTAACATTTGAGGATGAACTGCTGAGGAGCATTCTTGAAAGCTGCTTATGTATCTGTTTAAAATGAATGTGAGCCTGATCTCAAGCAGCTGTTACCTTCCAAGAATATCCAGAGCATACACTAGTTTAATATTTAGTTTATAAGGATAATGCAGAAATCGGTATCATACTGTATCATCTATTTTAAGAAGTTCTCTGTGATTTTTCTTAAGGAGAAATTTTGAATATCAGTGATATTTCAATTTGAAAATTAATTGTTCTTGTCTAAGGAAAATGAAGACAACCAAAACAGTTTTTTCTGCTGTTGCCATTCTGCACAAGAAACTCCTGAAATACAATTTGGTCAAAGAATCAAAGGCAAACTATAAATCTTGGACTGATAAATCATTGAAATTAACTGTTGAAACTAAACAATTAATGATTGCATTAAATAATTTTTGGGAACAAAAGAAATTTCATAAAATGTATGATGTCTCACCTAGATTCAGTTCAACCCATTAAAAATATTGAGCGCCATATTCCTGAGTTTCTGAGGTTTTATTACTTAATCACAGAGTTAATACAAATCTTTGTGTTGTTAAACACAGCTGCTGTTCTTTGGATATATTCAGGACCTTGCTATTTTTTGTTTATTTTAAAATGTTGTTCCAGACACAAACAGATTTAATGACATAAGTATGTCTAGAGAGTCTGTAACATTATTTACTCTACCAACCTATTGCAAAGATCTACCTTACCGTTAATGAGGATGATTTATCTGTTCAGGAACATACTGCGTGCATAGTGCTTTACAACATAGGTTACTATAGTAACACCTGTGTAGTTTTAGGCTCACATTCCAATATATCTTATTTGATTTTTCAAGTGCTCTTTGTGAACATTTTTAAATTAGCTTATCGCTTGAAAACATTTGTGAAGGACTTTTTTACCTCAATATTATTTAATGTGGTTGTTATGGCAACAATATATTTCTCTTGATATTTTACCTATGCAAAGACAGTGGCTGCATCTCAAGCAAATCAGGAGGAAAGAAAAATGTTCATTTACTTTTATTTCTACACACATGGCACCATATAACCACAGTGAGTTTAGCATGAAGTATAAAAAGGGTTTGGCCTGTGCCTTCCTCCTCTTAGATTTTTTTATACTGACACACACAAAATCTTGATTGATAAGATTGATTAACGTACATCATGATGTTGCTGTTGCAGGCTTTGTGGTGAGATAATGAGCTGGTAGGAGTCACTTTGAGACAAAATAGTATAATGAAGAGCAAGGTATATTGCAAAGGTTATTGTGAAGTATATTAGCAAAGGGGCAAGGAGCATGTCTGAAATTAGAATGAAGCAGCATGGTGCTGGTCTAACAGTTTCACTGGCTCGGCTCGCACTCCGGAAAGCTATAGCAGGAAAGAGTCTGCCTGCAAGAGTTTTCTCATCTAGCTATATCCTGTAGACAAGTAAATAGTGCGAGAAGTATTGTTTTCTTAATTTTGCAGGTAGAAGGCAAGTCTCCCTTATTTTGATCCTCTCTTGGTAGGAAGAAGATCCTAAATAGAGGACTATGAAGTGGCGGGATCTCACAGTCTCTAGCATGGGTCTCTAGCACCTTACAAAAGTTCATATTTAAATCCTTTTTTGGAGGAAAATGAGAGAAATTACTTTGTCAAAACAAATTCTCAGATCCTTGGTGCATCATATCTGTTTACCAGGCACCAGCATGTATATATACAATCCTCCATTCAGGCGATTCAAATATAATTAGATCCTGGGATTAAAATGAATACTTTGTATTTGAGAATTTAAGAGTGACTACACAGATACAAATCTTTTGCCCTCAGATTTGTGCCATTATGGAACTGTATGTGTTGGTATGGAAATTTAGCTTCTACTTTTTAGATAACAGATGTTTCAAATAATTTCATAACTGATACTTATGTTGGTCAACTTCAAATGCATGGTTCAAATTAAAATTACCATTACAATAAAAGTATCAATCAGTGCCCCTTCATGGTTTAAGAAAGTGTTACAGCCTAGAGTCATATTAGGCATAATTTAGATTACTTGTTTTGAGTAATAAATAGGCATTTTCTATGTTTATCAGCAGGTGCATACTCTTTAATTAAAATGAACAGAACAGCAATATTAAGAGCAACGTAGCACTTCTTAGACTGAGAGGTATAATAAAATGTTGCAATAATTATTTCGAATGTATATCAGAGTATTACAAACTAAGCTTTTGGATCCCTTACCCTGAGAATTAATCATTACTAGTTAATTGAATTTGTGATCTGACAAAGCCCTGTATTCACCATCAAACAGTCTCTAAATGAATACTGAAATTCTGCTAAAATTTAACTTCTTATACCAGTAAGTGGCACAAGAGTCTATTCCCTGTATCTCTGCTGAGCAAAGTGGTTATTGAAACTTGCAGTAATTCAAGTTTTATAAGACCGTACAAAGAATCTTTTTTATTAAAAGGAAGCATATAGCTGAGAGGGAAAATTTTATATAAAACTAAAAAGATGTCTAGGAAGTAGAAGCAGTAACAGATAGCTGCGTGTAAGATAAGGCAAAAGTGGTGTAGCGAAAGTTGTTTACTACAAAAGCTGTGTAACTGTTTTGTATTGTCTTTAAATGGGCTGTGAATTACGTATTTACTTCTTCTGAAAATAAGTTCAAAATTGACTAACACAGTAAACATCATAATTCAGGATAAATCAGTTGTGGACAGGTCTAGAGTTAGTATGAATTCGTGCAGTGCTGTGATGCCACTGAGGAGCAGCCCCATGAATCTTTGCTAATTGGATACGCTTGCAGGTGTTCCTGAAAGCATTGCTTTGGGTCTTCATAAATGGGTAATTTTGTGGAAAGCTTCCCCCAGTTTTAGTGCTCCAAAAGTAAATACTCAAGTATTGGGATTATTTTTGGAAAATGGATTAGCACTTTTTTTTAAGAAACTATGTACTCTAAGATACACTTCTAGGTTATGATCTTTCAAGAATATGCTACTGTTCTCTGATAATGAGATGTGTACATTGAAAATCTGCCTGTGACATGTCCAATAGACAAGAGAGAGATTTTGGAAAGGTGGAAAGCATCGAAGGCTCAGTTCTGCATGATACTCATTTGTTTCTCTGTAAAACTGTGCCTTTAATTATATTCCTCCATCAGGAAAAAAGGTGTGCTAGCCTCTAGGATCAAGCACAAGAATCTTGGAGAAGTCCTGGTGTTAGTTTTAGTGGAACTACATTTGAGGGTGCATTATCAGAATGCTAATCTCTATCTCCCTTCAGATTTAACGATATGAAACAAAGCAGACAAACACTTCAACTGTACCTATTTCTTTGGAAGTTGAAGCTTCGGCTTTATTTTGAAAGAATAATAAGCAATGAAAAAATTGCATTGATTGTTCTCTGATTTTGCTGTGCAAATAAGCTTTTTAGTTTCAGAAAGACTGCCCCCAGCCCCTTTGTATTCTAACACTTCTGTTAAACTGGGCTCACTACACAGGTCCCAGGCTACACAGCACAGTCCATGTTATTCAATGTCAGTCAGTTAGAACCAAGAGGTCACTTGTAGATCATTCTGGGATCCCCATCTCTTCTAAACTCAAACCACTCATCTCTGTTCCTTGCAAGAAAAGAATAGAAAAATAGTGGATTTTACCATGAACTTTCTTTATGCCTGAACTAGAGGATGTGGCTTCAGTTCAGCTGAAATATTTCCTGGATATTGACTGCTGTGCAGTCTAGAACCTAGGTGACCACTCAGTTACAGTCGGCTTCTTAGGCCAGTTTTACAATCCATGTTGAACATTTCTCTCAAAAGCAAGGGCTAGTTAAATCAGTATATCTGTATAAGCTGTGTGGACTCCCTGAGTTTGAGTGAGCAGACAAAGACTTGATACTTTGATCCAGAGAACTCCCACTAGAAATGTTATTCCATCATGTGTGGCTTTCATTCTGTTTCAGTAAATGTCTGACTTCTAATAAAGTGTGTTATAATATATGTTCACTTTTGATATTCTGAGGGAAAAAAAGGCATTTTTTCATAGAGAGAATTTAAATGTTTAAAGTGTAGCATAATAAGCATTTGTATGGCAAACCTTTTTCATGGGGATTTGTCATACCAAATATTTAATTAAATTGAGGTGAAATAGTGTTATTCATGCGAACCGGTTTTGTTAGAATAATTAAACTGCTTCAGAAAGATTTCTCTGCACTTTCTTTCCACATCAAGTACAGATTTATATGGGAACCCTGCAGCAAAGAGTGGGTTCAATTTTTAGAGCTCACTAATAAGCACTGGACTTTGTCCCCTACCCTGGAAGCTGGAAAGACAAATTTAAACTGTGTTAAGTGCTCAATGAAGGACAGTTACTAGATACTGATGATGGTTTATTTAAAGGAAAGAAAAAGAGAAAGAGAAGATAAATAGGATAACATAGGAAAACAAACTATGCTTTCCTGAATACAAAGATCATGTCAAGTCTTCCTCTCTGACTTCATTTTGAGAGACTGCTAAGCAACTGGCTGCTTGCTACCTTCTCCAGTAACATTTCATTTAAAGATTAGCACCTTCAAGCTCCGAGGCGAGACCTCATGTAAGCTGAAGCTGACTGTGGTGGGAACTACTGTCATTCCAGCAGCCATTCCTGTTCTGAAGTGATTTCTGCTCTTCAGCAACAGTACTGCAGCAAACAGCACTACACATACCCCTGCTGCCCAAAGGAGATTTTATAAAGTCTCCTCTTTTCTCTAAGGCTTCAAGCTACTATTACATTAATGTGAGTGCTTACCCCAGACATACTTCAGTTGCCTTGCCAGGCTCGCACAGTGCCTAATTTCCTCCCCTTTATGACATGACTGTTTCTTAACAGAAATATGAGAAAATATATGCACAAGGTATGTGTGTTTCAGGTTTCCCTCTTAGCTTCTCTTGTTTTCTAATCCTCTCTGTGAGGATCTGGCATTCCTTTCCAGCTCTCTAGCTGGGGGACCTAGCAAGCAGGTTGGCGTGTATTTCAGTGACAGAGGGAAGCACTAGTTCATGCACTGTAGATATCATTGATTCCACAATATTTTTCTTCTGAAAGAGAAAGCCTAGTGATTTAGAAAGATGACTTTACATTACTGTAGGAAAAGCTAGAAGTACTGTTCAGTATAAAGTAAAAACCTTTTGTTCCTGTGAAATGGCATTCAGCAGTGGACACAAGCTTGTTTTGTAGATCTGAAGAGTCTGGATAAATATTTTTTTCAGTTCAGATTTAAAAAAAAAAAAAAAAAAAAAAGAATTTTCTCTGCACCACCACTGAGTATTACTCTATCAAATTCATGCAACATATAACCTTACTGGTTATTTCCAAGGATAACAGTGTAAATGTGTGTCTGCATGTCAGAATATCAAGATGTGAGCTGTGTCTGGGCTTTAGGTAACTTAAACATTAAATGCATGCACCACAGAAAACCCTACATTGCCTTTGACTATGAAAAAGCAAAAATCTGTTGTGTTTTGCTCTGGTTCCTGCCAGAAAGGGCTATGCCACTGACAGCCTAATTGTCAACTACCTATCCCCCTTACCTGCCCTGCCTGTCTGATCATGAGCTTATGTGGGCACATGTTTGTTAAATCACTCCACTGATCTGTCTGACATCTGGAGGGGGGATTACAAGTGCCCATTAGAAGATAGCCTGCAATTAGGTTGGATTAAATTTAGTGTGAAGCTGCACTCTTGGTCTGTGTTATAACAATGTATTCTGCCTGAACAAGTAGAATAATTTGCTTGACACTGCAATAATGAAGTTTACAGGTGCTGATCTGTAGGTAAAATTTATGGTCATTATTCAGGTTTTGTGTTAGGTGCAAGTTTAATCAAATTCGGGTGCATATAGCTTATTGGAGATAAATACAAAAGCTTCCTAGGGAATTAGATACTGTCAAATTGCCACAATATGGACTTTTGCTGTTAAAGTACATATTGAGATATGAGGAAAAATGTTTCCTGTATGGAAAACCTAGCTCTGTATTCAATGTTCTGTGCAGAACTGATGTAAAGTGTCAGCTAGTACTGCTGCAAAGGCAAGTGAAGAAGAAAAAGCACATTTTGAAGTAACGTGTTGGTTATCTGGAATCTGTATGGTTCATTTTATCATTCCTTTACTTTTCAAAAAGGTTAGGACTTCTTTTTTGGCAGATGGAGTTGGTGAAATTAAAACTGCTTCCATGTCTGTGTATATGACTGTATTGCACCCAGTTTTAGCAGTAAATTATTTTCCTGGGAAATCATATGTTGGTCAGCTGTGAGAGAAACTATTATGTAAATCTTGAAAAGATTTTGTTTATAAAACAAAATATTCATATACAGGGACTGAAACTAAAAAAAAAAAAAAAAAAGAAGATCATGGACAATTCTGGACTTAGCACTTATTGGCAGTTTAAGTTTGAACAGATGCACATCCAAAAAGCATGGACACTTGTCTGCCTGTAAGAGTGGTGTTTTTCAAATTAGTCTGTAAGTCTTGCATGAACACATTTTTAGTACCTTTGCTTATGGTCAGAAGAGAAAATAATACAGGATCTGCTCTAAGAACTGTGATTCAGAAGTGGACAGGCATTGCAGGAGTGTAAATTCAGTGCAGTGGTAAAATATGTTATGACTTCTCCCTCTATTTGTTTTTCTGTTTTTTTTTTTTTTCCTGAACAAGTTTATTGTCTTACTGTGCACAAGCTTGTTTCTACAGCAGGGAAGAGAGCTCTGAGGCAGCTCTTGAGTTGCTTCACCATCTGTTTCTCAGCTCTTTGTTCAAAATCCCTGATCAGAAGCTCATAAGCCACAGTGTCGTCTGGACAGAGGTGAGGATATTGAGGCCTTTCCTATTATGTCACTATTGCGTTGCAGTTCTAACGTCTTTGCCGTTTTTGTTGGAGAATTATTCCTCAGTAGAAGCAGAAATTGACCAGCCCAAACTGCGTAAGAAAGAACAAGGGTTGCTTGAAGCCTGAATAAAAAAACAAGTTGATGTATGTTTAAATTCCTACCAAGGTCAGTTGTGTCATATTTTATGTTTAATGAAGAAAAGGGCTTGGACTTGTTAAATACATTATTTACATTTAACTTGTTTGGCCAATCTCAAAAAAATCATGAGTGACTTGCCAACGAATAAAAATTTTAAAACTTTATCTTTTAATATAATATATCAACTTTGGCTTTATTGTTTGCCTTACATTTCTAGGAATTTCTTTAGGAGTTCTTTAATATCTTCAGGCTTTTCTTTTTTACAACTTGGAATAATCCTTTGTATGGATGGAAGATAAGACTCAAATTATTGTTTTGTCTAAGGAAAAAATATGCCTGGTAAAATAATGACTTCCTAATTTGGCATTAATTCAACACAGAAGATCAGAATTTGCTACTAATGCTAGCCTACAGTTCATTTTTTCTTCAGTTCAAAATAAAATACAATGTATTCAGCTTCCATGGCTTGTTCTGCATCCTTTTCTAACAATTGTGCTGTGCTGTGTACACATAAAACTTCTGCTGAAGATTTTTTAGAATTCTTTGCTGGATTGTACAACACTGTCTGTAAGAGGATGTATAAGCACAGGGGACCGATGCTGCGGTTCAAAACATGAAGAAGTAGTAAACAAAATCATACCAAAAAAGAATTCATTGTTGGATAGTCTGAAGCAGAATAGAAGTGTTCAAAGGCACAGATGATGAGAAGGTATAGAGACTCTTTCCCAGTTACTGTTGATTAGGTGTGGTATGGTTTTGCGGAAAATTTTGCAGTAATCTGTTGCCGAGTTCGGATGTCTTTGGAACGCTGATTATCAAAACATGGCAAGGATGGTATCAGATGCCTTAAAAGGGTTAGAGATATCCTTTTGTGCACAATACTCATGATTACAAAAAGATAGGTTCTCTTTTTCAGCAAGGAGATTTCTACTTACAAACCTGCATTGCATAAGGAATGATGACATGTAGGAGTACATCTGTTCTGTCCTGCTTTGTTTTTGCTTGAGTCTGTTTAAGTTATGTTTATTATATTCTTACCCTGTGTCTTGAGAACTGAGGCATAAATTGAGCTGACTGTATTATCCTTCAAAATCCTGTGAAAGGAGATGTAAAATAAATGCAGGTGTCATTGGCACAGCAAGAGATATTAGATGAAAAGCTGGCATTCTTTGTACAATGCTGAATGCCATGGAAATAATCAGTTTGCCTGATAAAGTTTATAAGCAAGAGAGGAAATTAAACACAAACCTATTCAACGTGATGGACCTTTCTCAAAATCCCAGGTTCCTGGGTATGTTGACAGCAGATATTTAGCAAAACAAACTGGTAAACAAGTAGCACAGAAGTCTAAAGGCTATTGAGGGTGTATATGTTTAATTTTGGGGTGCAAGAGGGTGAGAAGAATCTCTGCCAGCCAGACAAAATGCTTTATCCTTTGATATATGTTGCCTTGAACTATTTAATTCTGTTCTGCTGTGGTGTTAGGTTGAGTCTGCTTTGCTGTTATTAGCATATGCCAGTTATTTCATTAACTGACTTTGTTAAATGCCTGGAGACATCCTGTATCACTTAATGAAGTCAAACATGGCAAAGCTCTCTTATAGCTGTATAAAGCAAGTGTAGTTAAGAAAAATATTTGCATACTATAATTGTTGGAGAACATTAGAACAAAGCACTCGAAAGAACAGACCCTACTAGTTATTGGTCCAGAGATCTGAATTGCAGCTCTGAGGCTGAAGCACTGCGTAGCCTTATGAGAAGTGAGGGGAAAAAAAAGAAATGTGATTAGTTTTATAGTCTTCTGCATATATAACATTCAGCTTTCTTTAATACTAATATTTTTCAGCTGCCATTTGTGGATTTAGTTGACTGAGTTCTCTGAATGTTAGTGAGTCATGCACCTAAATCTACTTAAAATATCTAAGCTATTATTTACTATTCAGCTATTTAGACTAAAGTCCAGAAAGAACATCAGGGTCACATCCAGACTGGGTTGGTTCAGCCTTCCGTCCTTCCAAGGCAGCTTAAATAAAATTTCCCGTGGTTTACCTAAAAACAAGCTAATTGACATACTTGCATTCTTAACATGTGGTGTATGCATAATCTCAGCAGAATAGAAGCGGAGTATATGCACACATAGCTTACTGACCATGCGCTCACTGCAGGTGAATTCTAAACAGATATTTTTAATTATTATTATTTTTTCCTCTGTTGATGAATTAAAAATGTTCTGGAAGAGCAGAAATGAGCATATAGAATTATGAGAAGTCCCCAGAGCATACGGAAAACTATTTTAAGGCTAACTAGTTTATCTTCCTTGTATAGTGGCTTTTACCATGTGACTTTCTGTATAAAGAATTTTCAGGAACTGGTATCGCATAGGTAGTACTTACATAAGGGAAATTCTCTAACAAAACTACTACTGTATCAGAGAGGGACCAGGAAATGTGTACAAGTAGAACTGCAAAACATTATCACCATAATAGAGAGTCTGTTCTCAGCACAATTGTTTAATTAACACAAGAGGGAATCCTTGCGAAGACAGATGAATGTATCAGTTTTGATATTAATATTTCTTCCTTACAGTCACAATAATGATTAAAAAAAATAAATGCAGTAATACACTAATGGGCATCAAAACAGAACATAATGGAACTGGAAGTTAGAAAGTTGGGCTGTTTTGTGACAAATGATCAAATTTTTTCAAGTTCTTCAGTTTGGCTCAGTTGGAAAGGAGTTAGATTTGAGTAACTCTGAATGACTGGAGTCAATCTTCACTTCTCCTCCTTAGTTAGCTCAGTTGGCTAAATTCACCCCAATAAAAAGAATACAAAAAATTATTTGCTCATTAAATCTGAAGCCCTGAAATAGTCAGGCAGCGGAACTTAGATGATTGTTGCAGGTCTCTTCCAACTGAACTATTCTATTCCCTCTCTCTTTAAAGGTCACTAATGACTTGGGTGTTGAACATGGGCCCTGGTGGCCTTCTATACAGGTGCACTTCTCCCAAAGATTAATGATCTTTGATCAGCGATTAAACTACAGCTCAAATGGGAGGGTTTGTGTCGTGGTTTAACCCCAGCCAGCAACTAAGCCCCACACAGCCACTTTCTCACTCCCCCCAGTGGGATGAGGGAGAGAATCATGAGAGTAAAAGTGAGAAAACTCATGGGTTGAGATAAAGACAGTTTAATAGGGAAAGCAAAAGCCACGCACGCAAGCAAAGCAAAGCAAGGAATTCATTCACTGCTTCCCATGGGCAGGCAGGTGTTCAGCCATCTTCAGGAAAGCAGGGCTCCATCATGCCTAACAGTTACTTGGGAAGACAAACACCATCACTCCGAGTGTCCCCCACTTCCTCCTCCTTCCCCAGCTTTATATGCTGAGCATGATGCCATATGGTATGGGATAGCCCTTTGGTCAGTTGGGGTCAGCTATCCCAGCCGTGTCCCCTCCCAACTTCTTGTGCACCTGGCAGAGCCTGGGAAGCTGAAAAGTCCCTGACTAGTGCAGCAACAACTAAAACATCCCTGTGTTATCAACACTGTTTTCAGCACAAATCCAAAACATAGCCCCATACTAGCTACCATAAAGAAAATTAACTCTATCCCAGCCAAAACCAGCACAGTTTGGCACTACGTAGAATACACAACTTTGCTTTAAAAAAAAAACAATTTGGTGCAAGAAATTAATTGCTCTGGGAATATAGCCTTCCTAACATGGCATTCTGTACAAGCTTAGTTTATGTATCTAAATCTGTATTTGAAAGGGAATAGCTCATTTTGAAAAAGCTGTGAAGAAACTGTATTGCTTGGGTGTATGATATGAAAAAGGTAGGGTACTGACAACCCTTCTCATTGTTAATCTTTAAGGATTTCACCTGGGACGAATTCCTCTTGCTGTTGGGATGACTAGACCCAAAAGAGCTGTTAGATAACATATGGAAATAATGTTTTCCTGCATTTAGCTTTCTCTGACTTCTTGCCCTTGCAGAAAGTGGTGTCAGATAAAAACAATCTTGTAGCAAACTTAATGTTTAGCCTGGAATTGTTATTGTACAATGTATATACAAATTAACATAACAATTCATAATGGCAGAGCCTACTTAGTTGTCTTGAACTTCTTCTAGAGAATTTATATTGGGAGCTACATTTCCACAAACAAGGATAATGTCTGCATCTCAATTTTTACAGCCTTACAGCTGCTCTATGCTAGTGCCTTGCAGTTTAAAGTGAATCTCATTGTTCACGTTTGCACATTTCTTCCAATAAATTTGAACAGTGCATTTGCTTCTCTTCCTGTGATTGAATTGTTGAACATTTCTTAAGTAATTTCTGTCAGGCCACCTCTTAATTCAGTTTTCACTGCCAACTACCCACTGACAAAGTGGTTCATTTCCATTTGCAGTATTGTTTGCTACATATTTTCTGCCTTGTTCCCTTATTGTTGGCTGCTTATCTGCTGTGACTGAATCTTGCATCATTTCTCAGCAATCCTCCGTTCTCTCCCAGGCTTTCCATTCTTCAACAAAGTTTATAACAGTAGTGAATAGAATGATATAATCTTAGGTCACGTTCTTTCTTTCATGTTACTATTTTTATACTTGTCCTCTGATCTTGTATCGATCACTTTTATAGGATCTGTTTTTAAAAAAAACTAATACCTTTTCTTGTCTTGTTGCTTTCTCATTTTTATCTCTAGCGGATCCTTTTGTGATTTACTCATGCATTTTCTAAGGCAGGAGAATTCAAATAAAATAAAACTGGAACTAGTCGTTACATTTTCCTTCCATCTCCGTTCCTCCACAAGGTTACTTTGTTACTTGCTTTTTGTTTTTCACTTCTGACTTCTTTGTTACCTGCCTCTCCTGCCTGTATTCACATATCTACGTTGTAAAGATATGTTTGTTGACCCAGACCTACATTCAGATCCTGCCCTTTTGTATGCAGCATTTCAAAATGCAATCTTTCTTTTTACATATATTGCTAAATATTTCTGTGTAAGTTGTTTTTTCCTTTGATTTTAACCTGTAACCACCTCTCTCTGATAATTGGGTTTTATATTCTGCAATCAATTAAAGTCAATTAATCTTCCCGGTTTGTCATTTTACTATGTCTCCTCTTTGCTGTCCTTTAGATTACTCTGTGTGTTTTTATCTTTTTCTTCATTGCAGACTTTTCATCCGCTATTACCCCTCTGCACTCCTTCTTTGTGCCTCCACATGTAATGCGCTTGCTGAACTCAATCACGAAGTCATTGCCACCTGCTGACCTCAGCAGCGTAGCACAGCGCTTGGTATCCAAAAAAGCCTTCTGAGTCTTGTTTGTGATCTGAGGCAAAATTTAAAGTAAACCTGTCCTTATGCTTAATGTTTTTTGACATTATTTGTTGTTAGCCTTTTTTTCAGAAGTTATATAGCAAATAAGCTTCAATTTGCCAAATGCCACTTCTGGCCAGCATGATTGAACTCCAGCAAATATTTGTCCAATTTACAGCTTTGCTACTGCCAGAGATGAATAGAACTTTTCTGGTGCAGAGATGAAACTTCTGGTATATTCATATGTTCACAAACAAGTTACAGGTTGTCAGCTGAGGCATGTTAACCTACCCCATATGTGTACTCCTTGCTCAGTGCCAATACAAAATAAATTGGATTTACTTAAAGCATCAGGAACAAGCTGTGGTAATGATCACAAGAACTTTCAACAGCAGCAGCTTAATCTCTCATCAGCTTTGAAGTTAACCCTGCTTTGCGAGGAGGCTGCACTAGATGATCTCCAAGTCCAGGGCTGCGATCTTGCTTTTTGCCTTGCTTCCTCCTCACAGGATCCTGAACTCAGCCCTCCCATGGCCATTTGGTCAGAATCTCCTCCAGCCAAACAATGCCAAACGTGTCCTAATACTGAGCCGTAACCAGATGAGTCATACCAAAGGGGTATTTTCTAATTATACCAACAGAAGGTTTTTCATATGAATCACTAATACTGAGGCATGCTTTTTGCTGTGTCACAGGTACTATACCTATAAGGAAATACAGACTTCATCTAAACTTAAATATTTGTTCAAAGGTTTTGTTTGTTTAAAATGGCTCATATCTCAACATTTTTCTGCAAACTGTTCTCATCTGGCTTCCTCAATGTGTAGAGTTTTAGAAATAACCCCTATGGACTAGTGCCTGTCAGTATTTTTGGCATTAGTTCATGAAGACAGTCGCTGGACTCAATGAGTTCTTATGAACGGAGCACAAAAATGTGCATTACAATTAGGAAGTCCTCACTTTAGAGAGAATTTCATTACTGTTCTTTGTAAGTGGTGGGTATATTATTGTCAGGCAATTTCAATAACACACTGGAGATACTGCAATGACTAGCAGCTACTGGTGTAGCAAGTCATTACCAGAGTATTGTGTGTCTATGCATGTGTATTTGAATATATCATAGTTTTGGAAGAGTGAACTATTACTGACCTTGAGCAAGGATATATACATGATTAGCCTGTGCTAATAAAACCTTAGTTATCGGCAAACCACAGCTTGAAGGATGTAACAGAGGTTACCAAAATGCGCAAATATAAAATGATAGCATAGCTCTTGAAAGTACGAACACAGCATGATACTACAGGTATCAGAGCTATAAAGAACTCACAGTGGTCATTAAATTAGTGCAACCTTGAGAGCTGTTAAAACCCATTTTAGGGGTAGTAGAGAAAACAAAGAGTGAGTATCCATCACATTAAAATACATAACCATATACAGTAAATTCATATATAATGTACAATTGTGAACCAATGAGAAGGGAGCACTGTATTACAAAAATACATGAAAATTACTCCAAGCACACCCAAGAGCAAGGTGGAATAAATTATCAACATCATACTCCTGGCAAAGAATGTGGGATGCAAATCGTTGTAACTCCCATCCCTCTTTCTCCTTGAGGGAACCCAACACCATAAGCTGTGAACCTAGGGGAGCATAGAAAGAAGAGGAGCATAGAAACCTAGAATAAGCAGAGGAATACCCTAATATATACGCTGGTATATATTAGAAAGTTTGTGAATGTCAGTTTTAACTATCTTTATTAGGAACAAGTTGCACAACTGGACTAATAATAGTCTTTCAGTTAAACTTGTAAGACTTTAATTAGACTAACAATAGATTCCTACCTTCCCTTAGAAGGTATGTTTCTTTAGCCTACATAAATTGCAACGTTTGGTACGATACCACCTGCTCCTGAGGCTTGGATGTTAAATTTGGAAGCAGAAATGCATGATAAAGATGTCAGTTGTCACTATGGTTCTTGAGCCCAAGTTCTGTAAAAGTTTTTAGATGCCTATTTCCAAGAACATTTCTGAGACTTGGCTGTCTTTCAAAGTACTCAAAAATTTTCCCCAAGGTGAACAAAGAAAGAAGTGAAAAATTTCTCTTTAAGCCTTTGTACAGAAAGATGGGATCTTGTTACGGTAGTCTCTCACCGGGAAAAGGATGCATCTGCTAAATTTTTTCCATTAAGACAAGGTGATCAGTTTTGTTATGATGCTCCGTCCCCAGGAGAATTTATTCAAGTGGATTGGATTAGGTCTTGATAAACAGATATGACTGGGTTTTGAACTGAATTGCATTCACAGTAAATAAAATAATTCCTGTTAGGCTCCTGTAGTGGCAGATACTATTTTGACAAGCTTAGTGTTAATGACTAAAAAGCTATGGAAAGATCCATACAAACTGCATTTTCAGGGGAACACTGTGTTGTTGACTGACAACTGGCATTTAGGATTTTGCCCTAGAATATTATTTTGAAGAGTGATGCTCTAAACTGAAATGAGAAGTGTTGAATTAGGATTAGCTGAAATCCTTTCATCCAATGGTGATTACTCTGTCATTCAAGTGGACATTGCCTGATCTAAGATTCTATGCTTAGGTAAGGTAGGCAAGAAGTTTATTGATAATAAAAGGTCTGTGTACAAAGGTGCGTAATCCCAAGCCACTAGTTTCAATCGAGTGATATAGTTTTCATCTGATAAGGAACTAGCTTTTAAATCATAGACTTAAGTCAGGTAGCGTGATTCAGATAACTCCTTAAATAACTATTTTAAAAGAAGATGAATCATTGTAAAAGGATTTATTCATAGAATCATGAAAAACATTAGGTTGACTCTGGAGATCATCTGTTCTAACCCTGCTCAACACAGGGCCAACTTCAAAATTGTCCGTTTCCTCAGGCCCTCATCTGTTAGCCTTTAAACACCTCCAAACATGGAGATTTCAGAGCCTTACTGAGAAATCCAGTTCTTTGCTGCCCCCATCTCTCTCAGCTCCCTAACTTGGTGGCCTTTCAGTGGATTTCCTGCAGCATTTCAATGTCTGTCTTATTCCGGGGAGCCCTAAGCTGAACTTAGTTCTTAGATGAGGCTTTATGAGTGCAGAATAGGGGAGAAAAACTTTTTCACTCAGCCTCCTGCTTTGCTCAGCAGGCTTATTAATGCAACCCAGCGTGCAGTTGACCGTCATTGTCTCAAGGACACAATTTTGACTCATTTTCAACTTGTCTACCATGGAAGAATTTGTTTTCTAATACAATCTTACTACTGATATATTTTTGACACTTAAGTATCTCAATAACCATTTTTTTTTCTGGTTAAAAGGAAATACTCCACTGAACTGAGGAATTAAAAAGCAGGTGCATTGACTTCTATTTACTTCAGAAAAGAAAGTTTCAATCAAAATTACCTTGTCAGTTGCTTAAATAGCAGTTTTTTCCATTATTTATGAACTAATTAATAAAATTGTCTTCTTATCCTTTAAATGCTGTAATGCAAACATAAGATGACTAAAATCAGTGTAGGTTTTCAAAATGGTTTTAGTGTTAGATGTCTAAAAATGCTAATTCAGTAATTTTCGCAGGAAGATATATATATTTCTCAAATCACAATCCGTGTTGCAATATGAAATAATTAAACAAGGGATTAGAAATACTTTAAAAGAAAAACTTTCTACTTTCTTTTTTTTTCCATTTTTGCAATCACCCAGGTAGTAGACTAACACCATATAAGAGCAAAACACTTTACCAGGAAGAAGACGCACTTGTTTTTCTAGAATATGATGTAGTAGAAATGAAACTGCAACAAATTGTATCTGTTTCTGGGTGACAGTATGGGTTACAAGAAAGTGCCTAGTCTGATAAAATCTTAGTTGCACATTGGGCAAATCATCCACTTGGTACTACCACAACTTCCTTTAGAATAGGACAGTGGTATAGTTTGAGATGGAGAGCTAGAAAAAATAGCATAAATTGCTCAAAATATTGCTCATAAATATGGATGTTATTTAAAATGGGAAGCCAAGGTGATATTTGTTGCTTCTGCTTTTAAAAACAATCTCATGTTAGTTTTAAAGATTCGATGCTTTTGTCTGTAGACTTAGCAGCATTTAAGCTTTGAGATGTTTAAAGACTAGAAAGAATGGTAGATTTATAAATGGTAGAGGATTAAGCTTTTTCTTCAGTAGTAACCTGGAGAGGCTCTGTAAAATTGTTTGTTTAATTTTTATTTCAAATAAAGGCTTTAGCTGAAATGCTACTTTTTCTGTCCCTTGAGCAAGCATCAAGGGTTTAATTTGGGAGGCTGAACACTCTCCTTGTAAAGTTTGTGCTGTATGTGCTTTCCTATCCCAAATTTTCTCAGTATATAACATTTGAGCATGACAAATACTCTCCAAGAACTTATGTGATTAACTTTGTACCAGTCTGGAAAGAATAATAAGTTTTATATAAATGAAGTCTCCGCTTTCCGTCTTCTACAGTCAATCCCGTTATGTGTATAACATGCCTAAATAAGGAGAAACCTGTAAAGTTCAACAGATTCTGTTGTAGCATCAATCCATTTATGCTGCTTTTGTCATCTGCAGAAGATATGTATTTGAATTCAGAGAGTCATGCTGGCAAAAAGAGATTTAATATGTTTCAGTGTCAGCTGGAAAACTTTGGGATAGTGGAACTATGGTGTTAGCATAACCAAGGACAAATACAAATTGACTGAAGGAGAGGAAAGGTGGGGAAATGGATTCAAAAATCTCCAGAACCCTACAAAACTGAAAAGGCAGGCAAAAATAAACATGTTTCTTTTCTCAGGTGCTGTATCTTTCTGTTGTTTTGATTATTCGTACTGGGAATACTTGGAGTTTACTTTGCCCTTGGTGATTCTTCCAGAGATTTTTGTTACTGGAATAAAAGCCCTACAAAGTTTGGTCATTAAAGCAAAACTGCAAAAGGCCATATAGAATTTCCCTCTTAGAAGAACTGTAATGATAAATCAGAAAAGGACAAAATAAGCATCAGTAACAAAGCAATCCTGAGAAAATTTGTAGCATTTATCTGTTAATTTTTTAAATCTTTCTAGTTTTTAAATGACACTTGTAAGATGTTGATTAATATTCGAGCCCATTTCTAACTTTTTTTTTAATTTGAATAGTAATTTGTGTGACTCCATCTCATGGAAAATCTTTGGAAGAAAGAGCATCAGTCATACCAGCACAGAGGATACAGAATAAAAATAAATAAAGTTTTCTGGAATAAATTTTGGACTTTTTTGGAAGACACTGGCTCTGTCCTTGAAGAGAATAGCAAATGAAATCCGTGAAGACAAATTGTTCTGAGAGTTGATAGATGCAGTATCACTGGGAAAGACAGAACATGTTTTTGCCAGGCATGTTTGGGAATAGGGACTTGAATATTTTCATTAATCTTGTCATAGCTTATTGCTGCTAACTTCCACAACAAAGATGGATTTTCCTTTGTAGCAGTGAATGAATATGCTTCCTAAAGAAGGTTTTGACAGTCCACCTTTTTCACATTCAGTTATTTTATACATCTTTCATTCTGTCCTGGTTTCGGCTGGGATAGAGTTAATTTTCTTCCCAGTAACTGGCATAGCGCTGTGTTTTGGATTTAGCATGAGAATAATGTTGATAACACAGAGATGTTTTAGTTGTTGCTAAGCAGTGCTTATACTAAATCAAGGACTTTCCAGCTTCCCCTGCTCTGCCAGGTGCACAAGAAGCTGGGAGGGGACACAGCCAGGACAGCTGACCCTGACTGCCCGAAGGGCTATTCCATACCATATGGCGTCATGCTCAGTATATAAACAGGGGGGAGTTGGCCAGGCGGCAGAGATGGCTGCTTGGGGACGGGCTGGGCATCGGTCAGTGGGTGGTGCATGGTTGCATCACTTGTTTTTTTGCTTTTCCCTGGGTTTTCTTTCTCTCTCTCTCCCCCCGTCCCCCGTGTCCCCCCCGTTGTTTTCCTTTTCATTACAATTTATTGTTATTGTGATTTTATTTCAATTATTAAACTGTTCTTATCTCAGCCCACGAGTTTTCTTACTTCTGCTCTTCTGATTCTCTCCCCCCTCCCACCAAGGGGGGAGGGTGAGTGAGCGGCTGTGTGGGGCTTGGTTGCTGACCGGGGCTAAACCATGACACATTCTTACTGGAATTAAGTAACTCATTACTTAATAGAATTGGAATAAGTTTAGAAAAATGCTGTACCATTACATGTGACATCCAAATCACTCTAAATCACATCAGATTGTTTTCTCTTTTTGATGTAGAAGGGTAACCCTGTTTAAGGGTCAGGTTATTCAATAATGAGGTCCACAGGCACTGTGGTGACTTGTGCTGGATTATTAAGGTCAAAATGCTAGTTCTTCAAAACTAAGAAATCTCTAGTGAAATTTCCTTCTCATTTCAGATTTCAACAATTATATCTTACTGTATGCACTTTGTATTTACATCTTTGAAAACTGGACTAAGTTGTTATCTGCTAGCACCATTCTGGAAAAAAAAAAGACCAAGGTACAGAGATTGATCAGGAATTATCAATGGGCACTGTGAAAGTATGAGATAGTATAGAGGTTCAAAGCAATGCTTACTAACAACAGAAAACTGCAGGAATGACTGGGAGAGAGAGGAGTGAAGTCACTTTTCAAGGGCATAGCAGGCTTCATAATGGAGTTCATGGTTCCAAAACCAGGTCACTAGGAGAGTGGTCTCAGAAATAATTATTTCTTTTGTGTGACTGGTTTTGGGTCACATCCGCCTTAGACTGAGCAGCATAAATTGACATTAAAAAACCTAGGCTGAGTTCTATCTTATTTTTGAGCATAACATCCATTTATTTCTCTGTGGGCAAATGTTCATAGCAGTGAACAAATTCTGTTCATAATCAAGGGAAAAAAGACACTTGAGACGCTTCCTCTTCAGCACCAGGAAGAAAAATGTTTTCAAAATAGCTATAAACAGGAATTGCAACTGTCTTCAGCTGTTCACTCCCTATAGCTTTGCAGCCAGCTTTTCATCACTGTCTGTAAGCTAGGGCTACATATGTTGCTGCAGGGAATCCCTTTTCCTCATCAGTTCTCAGCAGTCCAGGATTAAACATATCTGATTGCTTAATATGTATCTATTAAGCTAGTAATGAATAATTGCTGAAATGGTTTCCTTCAGTGAATGAGTGGCTGACATTTTTCTGATGTCTTTTATTTTAAGATCTTAAGTTAATTGAACTCTAAATGAAAAGCTTCATTCTGAATCACTGAAGCCAGTGACATTTTTGTCATGACCTCAAGGGGAAAGGCATGGGGCCATGTGGGCACAATTTGGGAATTCCTTATCTGCATGTCTGGTACTTCTGAGGTACCAGTATGAATGGGATTAAAAATCCGAACAGAATTGCAGTCCCAAAATCAGTGCTATGCCCTCTGCAGCTGAGAATAATTTTCTGAGCAACTGAAGTTGTTTGTCGCTATGAAAGTGTTTAGGGTCTCTGCCTGAAGGGGAATGAGTAATAACTGCTGGAAAAAATAGGCCCAGATCTGTACACATCCTGAAATCTCAGTTCTCCAAAAGGCACTTCATTATGCTTACAAGTGTACATATTTAGATGCATGCATTTAATATATACATTTAATGCAGTGAAATCAATGAGAACACTTAAAAGTTTAAGTAGGAGCAGGTGGCTAGGTAGTGCAGAATAAGACTGACAAGAAAGAAAAGAGGGAAGGGAAGAGGCAGATGTGCGGCAAAGTAGACCCAGGTTATTTCTATTACAGATGTGTATTTTCTTACAGAAGGTGAGTAGGATTTTTGCTGGAAGCATCCACCAGTGTTTTAAATGGGCTGGTTGTAGATTAAATGAAATACAAAGGGGAGGAGAAGGCTTCATGTAGAAGTGTAAAAGAGGCATACAAATAGTTGATGCTTTTGGTCACTAGTGAAATTGATTAAAAAGCAACTTGAATTAAATCACAACTTAAATTTTTTTTTTCCCCTACATCTTCATTTCTAAGTTGAATAAAGCATAAGCTTTCGGGCTTCTAAGTGTGTAAGGTTTGCTCCTAATTAAATTTTTGATAAGCATTAAAAACATAAATGTAAACAAAAATGATTAATTGGACAATTTAATTTTGAAAACAGAAGCTAAATATATCCACCAATACTGAATTTGGCAATGATTTTTCAGTTCTTCCTCTTACAAATTAAATAATCTTCATAGCAAACCCTCTGAGGTTTTTTGATCATTTGTTTTAGCAAACGGTATATTGGAGAAGGAATCTTTGTAAGTATACTGATGATGGATCTGAAACAGTCCATCGCAAAGAGCCTAAAGGTATGTCGGAGGACTGTGATGTCCTCGTCACTGAACATTAGTAGATCAATCCAGAGGAGAAATGGAGCAGTAGTTCTATACTTCTGACTGTGAAATACAGGATTATTTGGCTTATGACCCTATTTTAACTGCTGTGATCTCCCTTGAGGTCACAACTGCTAGTTTGGGAGCCACTGAACTAGAGTGAAGCGTTAGCCAGGAGGTGCAGAAATGAAGCTTGACAGCAGGCAGGGATGCCTTCCAGCGGAGACAATTCCCCATACTGCTCTGAACTGCTGGGTCTGTATAACAAGGAAGGTGTTCTCCCTTGGCTTGCTTTGATGTAAGCGAAAAAAAGCTATTAAGAGGTATGCTAACAGTCTCTCGTTAGCCTGTATTTGAGATCATTTAAGGTAAAAGTATAAACTAGAATAGCTCCCCCCCCCCCCCCCCCCTTACCTTCCGTGTGGAGTCATTTGACGAGTTAGTTTCTTGGGTTTGTTCACATTTGTTTCTTATAGTCCAATTATGATTAAAATTACTTCTCACTAAGTCTGTGTTTTCTCTTAATAAGACTGTGTTTATAGCAATCTAAGTAAAGCTTTAGATTTTGAACTAGCCTGTAGTAATGATTTCTGTTATTATGCAGCAGCAAGCTGTCAGCCTTTGATAGATGACACCTAATGAGCTACTGGGTACAACAGCTGAAGAGCATACTTGTGCTGAGGAGGAAAATAAAGCTTAGTTAAAACTTGTGTTCGTAGTATTGTAAGTAGTGACAAGGATTCTCTACTAGGGCTCTCTGCAAGAAAAGAAAACTGCAGTCTGCTCAGTTATTTTAGGAAGTTATCTCTGTGGGTGCTAAGCAGTCTGATGGAAACGAAAATAGTGAGTATTTTAAAGATACACATAAAAACATGATTCATAGTTTATATTAATGAATCTTTATTTGATTTTCCTTCTTTTATTTCAGAGGTTTTTTATAACAGTAGCAGCTAGGAATTTTTTTTGTGTAAGTGTTCTCAATTTTCAATGAGAAATACCTCTATTTTCTGATAAGACATAGTTTACCATATTACACGTTAGCATACTTTGGGGGGGAGGGTGTTCTGAAGGTTGCCTCAGAGGCTCTGTGATGGTTATAACTTTTGTTTTCACTTGGATCGTTGGCTACCATAAGAAAGTAAAAATGAACTTTTGCTTTTGATGTAAAAAAACCCGAAGTTACTGCTGGTACTGTAGTTGTGATTTTTTTTCCAAATTAATTGATGCTAGTAAATCAATATGCTGCTTCTGATGTTGAAAATAACATATATTCTGTGCAATCATGTCAGTGCTTGTCTTTCATCTGGCAATGAATCAGTGCTGCCAATACTGACAATCAAAACAGGGAACTGTGCTAGAGTAAGAATACAACTTTATATAAATGATGTGAAAAGTGTCGGTACTTTACTGAGCGATATTTTGAAACCCAGAAAATTCACAGGAAAATAAAAATATAATCTCCGTTACTCAGCCCAAATGATCTTGCTGGTACTGAGCTCTTCCTTTCTTTGCTGTTCAGTTGTCTTCAGAATACTTGACCTCTGTCAAGGATTCTGGGACAATGGGACCACTTCCCATTAGTCCAGGACTACTCCAGGATGTTGTCCACCGCCGGTCCCTGCTGAGGAGTGGAAAGGGGATTTAGTGATGGACCCACTGTCGGCTGCCTGCCTTGCTCAGGCCATCGGAGAGGGCACGGCCTGCGTTGGGGTCACCCTTTGCTTCTGGCTAGGCTTCCATTGGGGAGAAGTTGAGCCTTTATTATTAACTACCTATTTGTAATGTGATTATAGGAGTTGAGGACTGCATTGAACTTCATGATGGACGAATACACAGGAGTATAACATTTTCTTTCTTCAACTGTTTACAAACTAAAATCAGATAGAGTTATTAATGGATAATGATGGATGTGTCTGCTTGCATCTATAAGGTAACAAACTCCCACACTTGCACAACTTGGTATTTTAATAGGAGCCAACATAAAGATTCATGACCATGTGAGGTGGGTTGCAGACATATGCAGACAGCTCTATATGTCTTATGTCCAGAATGACCATGTAAGTGAAAGCTTCTGGCTCAGAATGAATGTAGGAAATCCTGTTTTGCAAATTCTCATACTTAATCCTTGATCATAAAACTTACTTGTGCATTTGACTGCTCAGGTTTGTGTTAAAAGAAGTATCTGTAATGTTGTTTGAAAAACAAAATAAAGCAAACCAGGATGGAATTTTAGAAAGATGGGAAGATAATATGTTACAGTAGAAAGAAAATTAAGCATGAGAAGTATTGAAGAGGCAGACTGCTAAAGAGGAGAGAGAGCATTTTAGAAGATCATAGGAAGAGTGATATAAGAATGAAGTAATGTGGAATTAATTATAGGTTACTTTATTCCATACGTCTGAAAAACCTGAATTGGCTTCATTTCTGCATATTCAATGGTTCCATTCAGAAGTTTGTATATGTCTATTAGGGACATCATAGTTCTGCTTTAAGTAGAGGAAATAGTACTATTCTAAATATCAGTTTGCTGTAATTTTTGACAAATCGTGACTATTGTCTAGTGAGTAATGTCTTATGATTACCTCTCTCTCTTAAGAGGCTGGACTATGACTGACTCCCATAGAAACTACTACTCCACAGATGAATGTTTAATTATTATTTGGAATTGTTTAGAATCCCCAGATGAAAGACGCAGGAAGTGAAGAATGGCAACATGCTGTAGAATGCCATTAATTTACAGTAATTGACATATCCAGTGCAATCACTGAATTTTATGAAGCAGTCAATAAGGAGCAAATCATACTTATTTGCAGTCACAAGGCTTAGACTGTCTCTCTTGTAGCAGCAGCTGTGATTCATTTCCTCTACACAGGGAGCGGAAAATGGTTTCCTGGGACGGGGAAAGGGTCAGAAAGTGTTAAGAGTCACTTTTTCGCACAGATTTATGTGAGGAGCATCAGAAGTATGCAAAACATTACCTATGAGACTTCTCTTTGATTGCTTCATATTTTCTTGCTTCTATTTGGAGAAGGCATTAACTAATTTAATGCAATGGGATAAAATGAACTATTAGAAGGCTGAGGAAGATTACTAGATCACGGTCAGCTTGTCTTTCTGTCTTTTGGCAACAGACTGTCCTTACAAATTCTATTGTGGGGGCAAACCCGACTATAATCTGAAGTGGGGCATAAAGGAGGAAGGGAGACACTTCTTCCTTTTGTAAACCTACTGTGATAAAATGGAAGTAGAAAACATAACATTTGTTTCAATGACTTTGCATAGATAATTGCTCAGTTATATATTTCCTTATCTTTGTAGAACCCAGAGACTTTCTCTAGATTTCAGATGTAATTGTTGATTCAATTTCTGTTTCAAAGTCCTTCCTGTAATTTACTCTCTGATCGTAATAAAGAGAATGTATAAGCTCTTTTTAATTATGAAATAAATCCAAGATAGCAATAGAGACTAATAGTTCGGTATTCTGAGTTGATAAATTGCTATTTACGATCTTTATATCAAGTATTTCCTATTGCAGCCTAGGGTTTTATGAGCAGAGCTGTGCACATGATAACATCTCTAACATGGTTTATTTAAATCAAGCAAGCCACAATGATAAAAACACACCCCAATGCTGGATTAGTCAATTTGTTGTAACTGAACAGTACATCACTATTAAAGTTCATAATGGGTTTTGTGAACTCAGTAGCTTCTCATCTAAATGAGATTTTATGGGATTTATATGTCTTTAATGCTAACTGTTCAAGATTTGTGGATGTTAAAATCAAATTTAAGTGCCAGGCTCAAATGTATTCAGATGTTACAGTGTTGTTATTGGCTTTTCCCAAATGTCATCAAAATAGATGAGCACAGTAATAAATACCTCATGTTTCGTAATATGCAAATAGTTAGAAAGCAGAGATTTTTCAACTTTTCCCTTTTTCAAATGGTAGATGGATTAATAACTGAGGTTATCATGAGTACAGAAACACAATAATGTAGGGTGATTCATGAAATAAGGTGGGGAAAAAATACTAACACTAAATAGGGAAAGAACGTAGTCTGTCATCTCATCTGAAACACTCTATTCATGCAGTAGTTAATTGCTGTACTAAATACTGTTCAGTTGAAGTATAACTACCTGATTAAATTAGCATGTAATGGTATCCGAGCAATTTAAGAATATACATCAAAGGACCTGTTTCTGGGCAGTGGAGTGCAACCCCTTCATTCTGTGTTATTCACCTCGTGCCAAAACACTGAAGCACTCAGTGTAATGGGCAAACCAGGCCTCTGAGCAGCCTCTTGGCTTAGCTCTGGCTAAGGAGTGTACAACACAGCTCAAAAAGAAGGATGCCGCAGTGTAGGGGGCTTAGAGGAGCTTGAGGGGAGCTGTTTTGGTGGTCGTGATTTGTTTTTTGAATCCCAAAGTGACTGATTTGTATTATTTTGATCATAAGATTACGACAACTGAAATGTTTGCAACTTTCACCTGAGTATGACTCGACAAAGGGCATCAGAAAGTTGACAGCACCAGTCATGCCGTGCGATGCTGGCTTTTGGCCCGCAAATAGCCAGTCTGCTCTGAAGCGATGAGCTCGTGAATGGCTGTGCTGGCTGCAAGACCAGAATCATAACGTGGGGATGAAAAATTGATATATTCTCAATTTTTTTTAAATATAACTTCAGATGAAATGCACTGAATGAAACATTCATTAGTATATATCAATGGTGAGCCATTCTGCTGCATAATGAGGATTAAATACCATATAAGAAAGTGCTAAGCCTGTACAGTGAGTATTCTTCAGGGAAATTTTCCCAAAATCAGTCAAGTCAGTCAGCCTTTATGTATGACTTGAATACAGTCTGATCAAGCCACAGAATACTTTTCTTGGTCAGAAATAAACTTCTGGCTTGTGCTGAGGTTCAACATTTAGAGCTTCCAATGAGTATCAGCTAGCTGAAAGAGAAATGTGAACTAGAGCTGCTCACTGTTATGGGTCATAGCAGTTCCTCTCCTTAATATTATTAAAATGATAACTTGAGGGTGTTTTCAGTTAATGAGGTAATTACACTATCCTGGATTTGACCTTGGAGTTTATTACTCATTTAACAAGAAATGAGAAGCTGAGATATGTCTTTGTTGCTGGACACATCTCGAAAATTTTGAGAATAAGAGCCAATCAAAGCAGAAAGATTATGGTGGTGAATTGGAGTATATAAATTTGCATATTAATAGTGTTGCTGAGAAAGACCTGCACACAGTGATCATGCAAATCTTTTAACTCTGGCTAATAATGGCTGTCTGTCAACTGCAGTGCAGGGATCCACATGCTGCACGTTCACTGAGAAGTACTGATATAGCATATTTGCAAATAGCAAAAACAATTAATAGTGTGAGGAAATAACTAAGAAAACTTTTCTGCATAACTAAATTCTCAGTTGCTGAATAGGTCCTGCTATATAATTAGAATGCCTCTCTCCTTTTCATCACAGCAACTTTAAATAAACAAATTAAAAAACACCAACATTGCTTATGAAATGAAAAATTCTCCATTTATTCTCTTTTATTTAAAAAAACAAGCTTTGAATACAAGGGCAAACTTCCTTTGCTGCTGTAAAATTGGGGATTTTAAAAATATAATTAAAATAATATCCCAATAATAGATAAAAAGGAATTAAGGTTTTAGTCATTAAGTATAAGGACGTGGGGGCACAATTTCCTCTTAGATGGCATATGTAGGAACAGTTGCCATGGCTCTCTGGTTTGTTTTTTCTGTGGAGAATATAGAAGTCTGTATTTTCTGAAAGTCCAGGGAAAACAAGGAGCAGGTGGAGCTAGCAGGCAAATTTGGCGTCAGGAAAAAAGAAAATAATCACACCCTTTGTATCACTTCTATTTGTGGTGTGATGTAAAAGATTCTGATATATTTTTCTGTAAATTTACAGAAAATATTATTTTTGTGCTTAAAACACCTGTCTGTTTAATGAAATAGATATATTGGTTTGCAGTACTCTTCAATAGTGTTTTCCTGTAATTAGTACCATGGTGAGTTTCTTTGCTTGCTTGCTTAATTTAACTCTGTGAGTATGAACAACAGTATTCTGATCTGGTTAAATAGGTCATCATAGAGATTGTGATTTAGGAAATTTAGAATTGGGGATCTTTTATTAAACACATTTATTTTTTGGACTATAAGCCCATTTTAAGCATATATATGCTTTCCTTTGCACGAGTTTGTACTTGTAGGTTTGTGGAGAGGAAAAAATGTATTTATATAGTCTAGCCCACTTGTCAGCACAACTTGCCCTGTTGTTATTTCAAGTCATTGTAAGGCTCGTGCCCTAGGCCTTCTAGCAGAGTATTTCTTTCTTAAATTTATCTACTTCCTCCGCAGTCTGTGGCACATGTTGTCCACTAATTATTCTTCTCTCCACAGTAAGCTTCAGTTTGTGTTTAGTTTCCCTGAAGGCATTGAAGATGTTAGTTTAACAGCCTTCCCTCCACTCCATCATTTTGTCCTGTCCTACCCCCTACAAAGGGGGGGATTTACCAAAAAGTTAATGCTGAGAGGCTGTGGTGGAGAGGGTCCCCCAAACAGAATAGAAGAGAGAGCGGAGGCCACAAATATTGTGGGGGACATTGTCTGTTGTTATTTTATATAGGCAGGTTTGTGGCATTCTTTCCTGCCAGTGACGTCTGACCTTTTCGTCTTCAGGAATGCTCTTCCCATTTGAAAAAGTTGCAGGTCAAGATCAATATAAGGGTCAGATTATTTGCCTTTTTTTTCGTCTTGTTTTTCACCTTTGAGTGTCCTATGCTCAGTGCCCTTGTCCTGGCAGCATTAGCTTCTCTAAGCACTGTTGACGGATGAGATTTTGTCTGTTCTCATATTACATTATAGCAAATCTTAGGTTCTGCAGAAATAGCAAAGAATAGGTCCTCGCTTTTGGTCTGATGAACACAGTAGATGGACCTCTGGAAAGCAGAAGGAAACGCTGCTACAGCTCTTTCACGCTATGTACGTACATGGTGCCGAATTGTTTTCCACATGGTGGTGTTTGGCTGGCAATTGCTTTGTTTGAGGCTGTGGGCTCTCCTTAAAGCTGTATTTCCTAATCTCTTCCCCTCTTTCTTCCATCATGAAGAAGATATCATGTGGTCCATCTCTTTAGATGACAGCCCCAGCCTTTCATCTCATTTAACCAGTGCCAATGAACTCTAATTCGTTAGAAGGGAAAAACAGGCTAGAGATTTGCGAAATGAAAATTCATTCCTGTAACTTTATGACTTGGAACTTTTAAGGTGCTTTAAGAAGAAGACAGTTTTGCACAGTCATCTTAAGGGCTGTACTCTTTCATTATAGTGGAATATACAAAAAGAAATAGATTTTATATTTAAAATAAAATTCTGCATAATGGTCTATTTATATAAAGCTGGTAGTAACTGTATACAGTCATCAGAAGATATAATTCATTTTATAAATATGTTTTCTTTTTCTGTAAGTATTCCAATCACAAAAATTGAGCTTCATTATTGTCGTGGTTTAACCCCAGCTGTCAACTAAGCACCACACGGCCACTGTCTCACTCCTCCCCGGTGGGATGGGGGAGAGAATCGGAAGAGTAAAAGTGAGAAAACTTGTGGGTTGAGATAAAGACAGTTTAATAGGGAAAGCAAAAGCCATGCAGGCAAGCAAAGCAAAGCAAGGAATTCATTCACTCCTTCCCATGGGCAGGCAGGTGTTTGGCCATCTCCAGGAAAGCAGGGCTCCATCACGCGTAATGGTTACTTGGGAAGACAAACACCATCACTCCAAATGTCCCCCCCTTCCTTCTTCTTCCCCTAGCTTCATATGCTGAGCTCTAGGTCATATGGTATGGAACATCCCTTTGGCCAGTTGGGGTCAGCTGTCCCAGCTGTGTCCCCTCCCAGCTTCTTGTGCCCCCCCAGCCTGCTCGCTGGTGGGGTGGGGTGAGAAGCAGAAAAGGCCTTGACTCTGTGTAAGCACTGCTCAGCAGTGACTAAAACATCCCTGTGTTACAACACTGTTTCCAGCACAAACCCAAAACATAGCCCCCTACTAGCTACTGTGAAGAAAATTAACTCTATCCAGCCAAAACCAGCACAATTATAGAAAAGTTATGATATAAGACTTACATTGGAGAAAATAAGTTTCATGTGTTAATGCATGCAAGAATATACATTTTTCACTCCTTGGAAAATACTTGCTTACCCCTGTAGGAAACATTTCCAAACAGAAACAACAAACATTTCAAATTTGGTTTGAGCTTTTGAATTTTTTTAGTTTTAAATGAAAATCTTAACATCCCGATATGGAAATTAAAACTGCAAGTGTGGAAACTAGTCATCCTATTTTAAGTTACTGTACAAATCTGAAGCGCCAGAATGTCATCAACTGACATTAATTTTTAAAAATCTAGTAAGACTTGCCACACATTGTACAAGGAAATACAATACAACACATGAGGAAATTAAATGGAAATGGTACTGGGGCAATAGAGTTAGTACTTACATTTAAGAGAGTTTATAGGAAATAGAACGTTTAAGTGTAGCAGAACAGATGGACGTTACCTAGCTCAAACTATGCTTAGCACTTCAGAATCAACTCTCCAAGAAAATGATCAACTACACATAACAGTTACTTTGATAATGCTTTTATTAATTAAAAAAATAAAAATCTAAAAATGCATTTAATGTCTAGTTAAAGGAAAAGATTGAAATTCTAGCTTGTAGTAAATAAACACGTTCATTTATAATTGCAATTTTTAGGTAAGTAACTTATTGGACTGCCTGCATCAATTTCATCTTATAAAAAACATGATTTAAAGTTACTGGGATTCTTTATACTCTTGTTTATGTGTAATTAATTACTAGTTTTAAGACCATGTATCTACTTTTGCCTATCTGTCCTTCAGGTCCATGAGGTGCACCTTTATTTTGTTAACTTTATTAAGCTGTCAGAATTAGATCTGGAGTTTGGTTTTCTCCAATGAGAATTTAACATACTGTGAAGCTAACTTGTAAGAAAGGTTTCCAAGAAAAATTAAAAGTAAAAAATTTCATTAACTTTTAAAGTCAACCAAATGCTGATATTTGTATAAAACTATAAAAAACAGTTGAAATCTTTTTAAAGTTGTTTTTTTTTTTAAAGTTTACAGGGTGGTTTTTTTACTATTTATTTGAAAAATGTTGAACAGTTAAGTTCTGCTACTTTCTTTCAAATCAAGGAAAATGTTAAATCAGCTAATTTAATGCCTGTTCAAAGGGAGTCTTAGAGCAGCACCAACTGCTACTGCCCTGGCAGCTTAGCATACTTTTGCTACAGGATGTCTGCTTTTAAATAACAACAAAAGATAGGACCAATAATTTACAAGATTTTAATATCATATTTCTAAATATTAAATTATTTCTGGATATTTCCTTTTACAATTATATTTCTGTACCAAATAATTTAACATCATTAGCAGTTCCTCCCAAAATTGTGTTTTTTAAACATTTTAACATTTCAGGTATTTTGACAGAAAGTACTTTGACAGAAAGTACACAAATAAAAAGCCATCAATCTTAAAAATTGGCTATACTGAATCTTCAATAAACCATAATAACATTAAAACTAGAGAGCAAATCATAACTCAGTGTTCAATATATGTGAAAGATACGGAAGATAAAATCACATCAGAGTAATTGGAAGTATAAAGTTAGGGTATTTTATTGATATGTGGTGGTGTCTAGATGATTTTAAAGAGAGCAGAACTGGACTCTATCCTTCAAAGAACAGCTTGGTAAGAAAAGCAAAAGACTTTTCCAGAAGTTAGGTGACTAACTAATTACTTAGTAATTCTTGGTCACTAACGCTTCTGGGGTTTTTTTGTTTGTTTTTAATATTATCCAATAACTTTAATAAGACTTGTGGACAAACTATGAATATTTTATAAATTGTGATCCCAGTCACGACTCAGTCGCCCTTTACTTTCTTGTCAACATTATTGACCACATTTCTAGTTATTTCCAGTAAATCTTTCTCTTCATACAAATAATGTAAACCAGGACAAGATGTCCCTGGCTCACAGCTGTGCCTATTTTGATCTATATTTAGATCTAGCTTCTGAATTATTCTACTAATCTTGAGTCAATACCTGAGTAGAAATAAACTTATGATAACAGTATTTCCTGGTGATGTAGTTGAGCACAGAAGTTCCATTATGTTATATAAAATAGTGAACAGCAGAAAGAAAATCCAGTTGAAAATACTTGTATGCTCTACTATTCTAGCCTCTGCCTTTAATGAATAATATTCAGAGAGTACTTAGTCATTCTTATGGGGTTTTAGTCATCCCTGATTCAGTTAAACCATTTTGACAGAAACATGATTAAGCTTCAGAGAGTTAAGTACTGTTTTTTCCAGCATTCTGAAAAAGTTATTTAATATTATGGTTATGTTCAGCAATTTGACAGCAAATAAATATTTCAGATATTCAAATATAATTATATATACTCTTAAGACTCAGACAAAGATTTCAGCATGACATGACTTCTGATTTTGATCATGTAAAAATTGTTCCAAATGAGTGTATGGATGGAAATAAAAAGTCAGAAAAATAAATTTCCTACTCCTGCACTTTGACTGGAGTTGATGTTCGGGTTTGTGATTGAAGAATTGTTTTTAATTGTCATGTCTTGTAGCTTTTACTTGGGTGTAATTTTTTCCTGAAATCTGTATAAAATAGTCTTTGGGAATAGTGAATGATAGTATTTCCTATGAATATGAATAGAAAAAGAAATGTTTTCTAATTACCTGAAAATTAAAAAAGCTTTCATCATCAGCTACTGTAGTAATAGAGCAGATGATGCAAACATTTACACAAAGATATATCTTATTGTCTAAAATGCTTAGTCTGCTGAAAATTTGACTATGTTTTCCTTGAGGGATAATCAGAACAATAAAATGAAATTAGTGAATAAAATTTTGTTACAGCTGTCTCTATCAAAGATGCAAAATCTGACAAGTACACAAGGACCATGATACCTGCTATCTGCAGAAGACAGAATAGTTCACTGGAGGTTATTTAGTGTGACTTATCACATATAAGAAGTTATTCACGTATATTGAAGCTGATGGAGTAAGCTCAACATGGTAGACAATACATGTTCCTGTCCTTTCCCCAGAAGCATTGTAATGACTTCAGAGTTTACATCAGTGAAAACTCTAAAAAAATACCACAAGCCTGAAAAGTACTGCTATTTGTGTTGTAATACTTCACATAAGAAAAAATCAACTGTGGAATGGCTAATGACATAGAATTTTTATTCTACTTTTCATCAGATAATTAGATTTTGGATCCAAGTGTTATTTTTCTAGATCAAACAAAAGGCATCATCAGTTTCAATCCAGATAGAAGGAAGATACTTTGAGTTAAAGAATGATTCAAAGAACAATGTGATATCTGTGGATTTAATATTTGCAATGTGTGTTGTGATTCTCAGATCCTTAAGTGCTCTAGAGGCTCAGGTGGTACTGATGGCCAAAGCCACTTCTGGTTTTTGAGTGTTTGGACCTTTGTAACTGTGCTTTCCAGAAACCCAACCATTTAAGTATGCCTTTGTAATATTTGTATTGAGTAGCTGTGTTTGGAACTGTACTCAAAGAAAATATGCAAGTCTTCCTAGTAGCAAAACAAGATTTCTTGAATATTTTAACAAATTTGGTGGAATCAATGGGCCCATAGGATCAAATCTGTTAATATTGACCTCTCACTGAGTAAGTCCTCAGTTCAAAAGATTCAGACTCTCAGATGTCAAAACTTGGCTGCCTACCTGTTGTATGAAAATAGTATCAAGATGTAATTTTGAGTGTTTTTTTTAAAGGGTTTTTTTTTAATTTAAAAATCAGTTATAATAATAACAAAAATTATCCAAGTATCTTAAATGTGGAACATTTCTTAAAATTCAAATTTTACTTTATTCCTTATATACTTCCTGTTGACCTGCACAGCATTTGGGGAATCATTTAGGCCGTTTTAAAGTTGGGCATAAATGTACTCTTATGGTTCAGAAATGAGTTGAGAAAGGCTACTGCTGTTGTCATCATTATTAAATTACAACCTTTCTTTTAAGACAACACAAGTTTAAAAACATGCAAAGGACATATCTAAAAGGAAATATCTGTTTCTGGTATTAACTCTTATTTGCAAGCTGGCAGCTAGGAAACAGGTATAGTACATGTTTTTGTTAACTATCCCATGAATGACAAACATGGATAGTGATAAATGTTCTTTGAAGCATTAATTTTCACAATTCATCTTAGGTGTTGGATGGGATTCCATGCTAGCTGCTGAATATAGATTTTCTTTATGCAAAAAATAAACAAAAGAGGAAAAAAAGAAAGAGGAAAACTAATGAAAGGAAAGGCAAGTACAGAAAGAAGGAAGGCAGAACAACAGCATCAGCTGTCATGTCTCACCTCTTAGCCAAACCTGGGGAAGGTGGCCATGGGAGGTTTCGTGGCAATTCTCAATCTAGTTAAGTCGGGATACTGGCCAGGATTAGGCTACTGAAATATCCATAATGTCTTCAGTAACCTGGAAGCTAAAGAAACAGTGGAAGTAGCAGAAGCGCTGCAATACGCTTGTTTCAGTGTATTGTCATCCATTTCATGTCATAATTCCATATTGAAATTCTTTTTTTTTAAGGAGGAGAAGTGGTATGATAAGGAGAATATTACATTCTCTCATTACTTTCTCCATGTAAGCCTAATTTTCAGTATTCCGATTTTAGTCTAGCAGCTTCTAGCACAGTCATTAGCTGGTCTAAGACAGGTACAGTCAAGTGCCTTTTTTTTCAGTTGTTTTAGTCTGTGGACTTTATCAAGGTCTGAATCAGAATCAGAGTTCTCTGAAGAGTTACCCTGAAAAAGGAGAACAGAAAACCTGTAGTCATTGTTCCCACTTTATGTTAAAGATAAGGCTGGTAAACACAATCTTTCTCTTTGTTTGTATTAGCTCATTTCCCTGTATTAGTCACTTATAACAGAGACACATAGTCAAATATAGCAGAAGTTTTTTGCAAATGTGTTCCTGCTTGTTAAACTTGACAATTGTTTTTCCCTTAGATACATAATGACTTTCCCAAGGGCTAAAGTACAAATCCAAATTGGATGCACTCTGTATACTCATCAAGAAATTTTGGCAAGAGGCCACCTGGGACTTGTCCATAGTTACTGGAGTTTCTGCATTTCAGATTCCACGTTAATGCTTTCTGGGTATATCTCATCTTTGGAAGCCTGCACTGCATGAGAAAACACATAATTTTGATAGAAATACATTTTGGTTTCAATCTCAAAGAATAATTTGCAGGCTTTACCTGCCCCTTGTGTGGCATCTCATAATATCATGATGATTTTATTTGAATGCTTTTCCTGGAATTGTAGGAAAAAAGGAGTCTAATTAAGAAAAAAAGTGTGAAGGAGAAAATATTGACATATACTTAAAATTCTTGTGTTTATGCATGATAATTTGACTATTTTTTAAGGTGAAATAACTTTATTTCATAACTTGAGTACAATCCAATAGCATAACATAGTTGTAGAATGGTTTGCAAGAAAGACTTCATATATACCAACTACTGCTTTTAATTAATTCTATATATTTATTTAACTTATTTTCTTGAGCTCATAATATTATACTTCATTTTATACTGTGTTTAAATAGAACCTGATATCTGACTGCTGTAGACTGTAAAGAGATTTAACTTGCAGTTCATTTATTCATTTATTCTTTGGAATGTGCTATGAACCCAAATATAGGCCTATAAAACAATAAACAATTGAATAGAATATTCAGAAGAGATTCTCTATATTGTTAATAGCTGTTGCTATTTGTTGTAGACCAATTTTAAGGGAAAGAATGTAGAGTCTGTTATTAATTTAGATAAGCAAATGAATCAAAAGAGAAATAACCAGTTTACAGGGAATCATGTTAGATGCTTCAGTTTTTAAATGGATAAACACTTTATTAGAAACTGATAAAACAGGGCAACATCAAGAACGTCACAAATCAAACCAGCTTCATTTTTGGTAAGCCAAATACACTGTATCTGAAAGGTATGAGGTGCTTGTTGTTCTGAAATGGCTACGTAACAGCAGCAATCAGCGCCCAAAGCAAACAAAGGTGCTCTGCTTTGCTCTGCTCTGCTAAGTAGTTCAGGAAAAGCATCATGCTGAAAGAATCCTGCTGTGCTAAAACCAGCTTCAGGTGAAGAACATATTTCTAACCCAAGGCACCATACATCTGATGGGCAATTTGAACAAGTGGAATCCGCTTGTCTTTACAAAGTCTGTCTGCTGAATAAATTAACAGTGTCATCCATAACATCACTAGTCTTCCTCCACAACACTTGGTTTAGAAATTCTACTTCTTTTTGTTCATTTGAGTTGCTATGGTATTACTGTAGGACAAAACAACTCATTTAGAAAGCGTAATTACAAACTACTGCTGGGATCTGAGGTGCTGATAGTTTTGGTTTGTGGATATTGAAACTAGAATATAGCACCTTGTTTCTCTATCTGCTGTGAAGTTCCCAAGTCTGATTTATATGTCTTTTTGTGTAAGCTATCTGGTGTTTTTAATTTGGACTAATCCAAATTTTCACTGACTTCACATCATACTGATTTTATTGAATTTGAAAATTTCCAGTTATTAAAAAAAAGTCCTTCTTTTCCTCATAGTTTTAACCCAAAATTGGGAGAGAAGTTGAAAAATACTTTAAAAACATTCTTCACTTCTGTCCTCATCACAGTTAGAATTGTAGCAGACCAAAAATCTTTTACAATAGAAACAATTCTAAATAGTTTTTGCTATGAAATAGAGGGAAATCAATTAACAGTATGATTTTAGTCATTAGTTCAGTGCAAATGTTTCATTTCTATTAGAACTAGAAAATAGTTTTGAGCTTTTTTTTTAAAGACTACAGTATTTAAAGAGTTTTTATTTTTTCGTTGTAGTAACTATGAAAATGAAATATCAGATTATAGAAAAAAACAGTGCTTTCATTTATTGCTTTGTTTTGGTAGGCTTTTTTTTAGCAGAACATCACAACCATGAAGATAGGACTACTTGTACTTATACCTGCATTAATTAAGTTGTTTTGTTTCATATGAAAATGTAATGATATATAGGTAAATAAAGGGAAGATGCAAAGACCTTAAACTAGACAATTTTAAAACCTCTATTTCTGTTTTGCCAGAGTCTTAAAGGACATTATAGTCTCATTAACTTTCTGTTTATTTTTTCTCGAGACTTTGAAGCCATGTTTCTTTGTTAGAATTATCTGCTGTATTTTTTTGTGGAATGGATGATAAATGACACCTTGTTGCTCTGTGGTCAGCATTGCTACCAAAAGACATTTCCAGGGGAGGGACACCACACATTTGAAAGATTTTTTTCATTTGGATTCTTTCATGTGCCTGGGATCCTTAAAAAAAAAAAAAAAAAAAAAATCACTGACATACAATGTATTCTAGTCATGATGCTTTAGCATGTCTTGTCAAAATTTCTGTTGATTTCAGAATAAGCAAGACTTTGTTATGGTGTAATTCCAAGCTATATAGAGAGAAATGAAGAAAAGGAGGAGGTAAGAGAAGAACCAGATATTATAGCTCCATACCCACAGGAGATTGTGTTTATGTTTTTCTGCTTCAGGCTCACAGAGACACAGAGAAGGTAAATACACTTTTTCATCTAATGGATTAAATATATTGTAGTCATTCTGAACAGCTTTTTTTTTATTATTTTGCCTTTCCATTAAAGAGTCTGCATGCATGCATGTGCTTCTGTGTGTATATGCTTTAGTGTTAGGATTGAAAAAAAAAAACCCTTCTCTGTCCCCTCCAGTTCTTATTAAATGACATTTCTTAGGGACATATATCTTAAGGAAAGGCTTACTTCAACATCTTGGACTCAATAAAAGTTTAAACCTTTAAAAATGGCATTTGGGTCTTCTCCAAGATTTACTTGTCTTCCCAAAATTTTATTCTTATGTCCTCTACAGAAATACTTTTCTTTTTTTTTTTTTTTTTAATGTTTTCTTCTCTTGGGCTTGATTATACACACTGCAAATAAAGAAATTTCTGCTGACATTATCTAGGTTAGAAAACTGAATTTTCTCAAAACATAATGCACTCTCCTTTATATCTAACATGCTCCATATGTTGATGTTCTCAAATAGGGCTGACTGGGGAAAAAAACCACTTCCTTTTCTGGAAAAAGTCTATTTTTGGAGAAGAAGTAGTCCTCCCATAACTCCCCCCTATTTGTCAATGACAAAGTAGTAGAAGACTGATCTAGGATATGCGAAACCAAGGGTCATTTTTTTGGCCTGCAGACTCAGTTTTTTCTTGAAGCTATTCTGTTGAAGTATTCATTGGGGCAGGGCACCTGGTATTGCAGATTGATTTGGCAGCTGAGCCAGTCTAACAGTTCACTGCGTCTGAAGAGGCACAAGCCTTGCTCTTGCCCATACTGTTCGCCCTTTGCTGGTACTGGTGGTTGCCTGGCTCAGTCGTGCAGCTCTCAGGTTGCTAACTAGAAGAAAACCGCTTTTCCTTTATTTGCCTATCTGCTGATTCAGCAAAATAAACTGACTTGCCAAGAGGGTGGGTGAGTCTCAGAGACAGCTGAAGGAAAACAGAAACATATGTGGGGCGAGTTAGATTTACTCAGTTATTTTAGAGAGCCATGCTTGCCTGTGTATACTGGTGGTTAGTGTTTGGGGTTTTTTCCCTGGCTGGTAAGTTAGGCACATTCAGATTCCATCTGTGTCTGTATAAGACAAAATACATTGACCTGACTTACCCTGTATCACAAGGCTGTTGGCTGCTCTGTGGTAAGTGTGTTCTCTCTCTCTCATTTTCATTTAGAAAATATATAGTCATCTTTTCTCCCAGGAGATTGTTTCCAGAAAAAAAATCTGGAACCTGTATTTTCTGAGGGGGATCAGGGGAAAAGGCCCAGTTGGAAAATTCTCAGATTTGCTGTTGGTTAGATTGCCATTCATTTTTTGGCCAAATCACTATGGAAAAGGGAATAGGTACCTACAAAGTTATTTTCCTAGCCTGTGCATGTTGCACGCTTACATAACATACCTTGCAGGAGGAGAAAAGGTGGATGTATCTGCTCAGAACATTGTGCGACATTTGAAGTAGTAGCTCATGTCATGATTTTTTTACTTTGCATTTATGGGACTCACTATAAATACCACATGAAATATAAGAAACACTTCTGTATTTGGTGGCTTATCACTTGCCTTTTAGAAAATTCTGGTTTATCAACCTGCACATTCCCTAACAAATTGTATTATAAGTGGAAAGCTCTATTGATGGGAACACTATAAAACATTGTGACTGTTCTTGCAAAAGTCACTATACCCATGATAAACACTGCAATTCTGCTTTTTAACAACAGCATTTGAGAAATATCACAAATCCTTGTGTGAGTGTGTATACACAATGGTGATATTATGTTCCTTTTTTTTTTTAATATGTCCGTTGATTAAGCTACGCTCTGGAATTTTACCTGAAGACTTTGCATCTCTCATATAAGAATAGTCTCAGGTTATGAGGTGGGACATTGGGCTTGGGAAAGAAAGAGGTAGGACAGCCATCTTATTTTTGATTGTCAAAAGTAATGTAATTAACACTGGGTAAGTGATTATTGTTTGTGTGTTTTAGTACATAGTAAGTAATTGCATCTGACAAATAGAAAAAGGACAATTTCAGATCTCATACACGTATAACCTACAGTAATCATTTATCACACAGAACATTTAAAGTTTTGCTGTACTGGTAACAGAGATTTGTAATGCTTTTTATTCTTTCCCTAAAAAAAAAAGTCTTGAGAATTACAGTTGGTTTGGTTTTTATTGCAGTATGAACTCAAAAAGATCTTGTTTCCTCTGGAGACTGTGAGCAGTTACATATCATTGCAGGAGGGAATTGTTTTCACAAACCAGTCTCTTGGTTATGATATATAATACACCATTTTACCTAAATCCAGGAGTTGCTAATACTTCTTACATGGCAACAACTAAGAATCATCTGTGACTAGTTTATAACCACATCTGTGAATCACTGGACCACAGCTGTAGCTTGCAATATCAGTTTTCAGTGATTAACAGGTCTTATAGCAAGTTTTTTCTTTCATCTTACAAAATCTGTGGGTTGCTGTAGAAATTATTGCACGTTGAGACAGTACATATATTTGTGCATTACAGAAAGTGTGAAGAATATCAGCTACTAGAAGTTTACTTTATTTCAGCATTCTGAAAATGAACCTCACTTCTCCATCAGTGTACTATGTCAAGGGATCCTATTACATTAAGTTTGATAAATAAACAGCATTAGAGATTGCACTGGCTGTGTAACAGGCCTGTTTGACAGTGAAAGATTTTAAAATGCCTAGTTCACACAGAAAAAAATGAATACAGGCCCATTTTATGTGCCAAATGGCAAACTATAATGATTAATAGACCTATTTAAATGAATAATTGTCCTATGTACTGTACCAGCTTGTGTTGTACAATAGCTGTATCTGCAGCAGCTGGCAAACCTCTTCTACAGAGATGTAAAAGATGAGAACTGGTAAAGATAACAAATAACAGCTGAGCCAGGCCAAGCTAACAGTAAGCCTACGCTGCATTTCCAATGACCTCAGTGGAGTTCAGAGAACTTAATTGGCATCTCAAGGTTTCATACACCTTCCCCCCCACTTTATTTCCAAGTCTCCCATGAATCACTCTGCGGTAGAATACCACGCTTTAAAGATCTAAATTAATCCCAGTGAAACAAATGTATAGCCAAATTGTCTTTGTTCTATATGAGATCTTAAGTGATCTGATTCTATTTTTGCTTAATAAAGAAGGAATTAGTGTGGCTAGTACAGTTGTAACAGAATGGGAGTTTGTGATACACACTTTCATTTCTATTTTACTTTTCATTTCTCCAGCACTGTGATAGGAATTGTTTACTTATTGCACAGGCAACTGTCACAGGGCAGGTGGGACGTCAATTAGCAGTGACGTAGCAAATAGACCTGTGTTTAACCACGTTTGATCAGATTTATTTTTAACTCTATCATAGCCACATGCAGGCAGGTGTTTGTGAGTCTTTCTCTTCACTTTTGTATTGTAGGTCTCTACATCCGCAGTTACAACATGTGTTCTACTTAATAGATTTTATAGCATGGCTATGCATCTTCTAAAAGGTTCTTCATTATTTTTATTGGCTCTTTATTAATTCTGTTGTTTTCCTTTCACAAATTTAATCTGACAAAAAGCTGTTGAGCCCTTGGTTACTGCTAATTTGCTCATTTGGCAATAGTAGAAGCATTTTAATTATTATTAATATTTGTGGATGAAGGATCCAGAAATATATTGCTTTTTTATCTCTGTAGTTATAAGATTAAAAATAATTTTGGAATGAAAGAGTTGTCATGGGTGTTTATTTCCATTGTAGTAAGAATGTAATACATACACACTACAGTATTGGTCTCAGAATAATTAATGAAAAAATAGTAATTTGGCCAAATTCTTCAAGTAGACTCCTATGGGGACACACAGAGAACAAACACATTTCCATTATATTAACATTGTGCCAGCATAAACAAGAGTATTTTATAACTTATTTTCCACAGTCACTGTAATTGTTTATAATGAACAGTGGCAGCTTGAGGAGGAAGCTAAATTGTTGAATGGGCATTTCAAGCCTACTTTAAACTTATCTCTGGTCTTTTGCTACTTTAAGTGTGCTAACATTTTAATAACAGAGCTTACACAGCTCAGGCCTTTTCTGAAGGGACATTTGTGATTGACCGAGTTGTAAAGAAGCACCGTTTCTACTCAGCTGTCCACCTAGACTATAACCAAGCAAGTTCACAGTCAGTATAATCATTGCATTCTTCCATTACCTGGTCTGCAGCCAAAGCATCAAAATGCCTTACCCTTTCACCTGACCCTTGTAGGTGTGGCCCTTTTCAGTGAGCAGGTACTCCTCTGGCTTTATGCAGCTTCTAGGAGATACAGCCAAGGCATTGAGAAAGCATTGATTAATGAATCTGCCATAGTTTGTTCCATGACTTTAGGATTTGTGGCAGTGCCCTCTGGGGCCATATTCCCTGTTACTAGTGAGACTCTACATGGTATAATGGGGTGTTTATCTTTTGCATGATTTCCTGTGTCACTGGGTTCTTCTCTGATAATTTTTAAATATGTGAAAAAAATTATTTGGCACCTTGATAAATGTTAGTTTGCCTTTTAGCTTTTGTAACCTCTGACAGAGCTCAGACAAGCTCAGCAGACTGTGATGCCTCATTTTTGTGAGACTGCCTCTTGTTTAGGTTGAAGTGAAGATGTTTTAGTGACTCTGTGTTAGATAATCTTATCAAACCATGTCCATTACCCAGTCAGGTCATTGGAACTGTTAACTTAATATTCACCTTCTCCATTTGTAATTGTAGGTGAAGATTTAAAACTTTTCTTTTTTGATATCTTTTCAATACACTTTTTTTCAATACATCTCTTCTCTTTTCCTTTTAAAATGACTTTCTTTGAGGATTATCTACTGAGGATAATTTTCCCTATTTGGAGGACTCATTTAGACTCATTTCTTTCACTTACTAATTTGCAAGCAGAAGTCTGCACTTCCAAATCAAAACTTTAGTGAATTGAGGTTTTATGTCTTTCTTGAATCTATAACTGTGTATGAAGAGCTGAAGTCAAATATTATACAGGCTTTCTTAGCCTCATGCATTAACCTAAACTCAGTGTATGCAACATCAAATTCCCCCAACATGGGGACCAATATATTAAGAGAAGAATAATACCTTCTGAGGTGTTTCTGTAATCAGTATTTGGAGGTGTGGTGGCTCAGCCTTGGCTAACAGCCAGACAAATACACACTCCCCCCCCCCCCCTTGGAATGGGGGTAGAAAACAGGATGAGAAAGCTCATGGGTCAGGATAAAGACAGGGAGATGGCTTGCCAATTACTGTTGTTGGGCAAAACAGACTCAACTTGGGGAAAATTAAATTATTGCCATTTCAAATAGATTTGGGTAGTGAGAATGAAAAACACAAATATTGAAACACCTTTCCTCCCCACCCTTTCCTTCACTCCTTCATTCCAGTCTCCTCTACCCTCACACCGAGAGTGGAGTTTATTTACTCACAAGTAAGTCTCTTAAGCATATAAAACAGTGCATGTTTGGGGTTTTTTTGTCAGTACTGTAATTTTTACCAAAGAGACTTCAATGGAATTTGAAGCACATGAAGCTTATCATAAAGAAATGGCATTAGGCAAAGTTTCTAGCCCTCCCTCAATCACTGCAAAATTGCTACTATTTCACTTCGTATATTGCATGCTAATGGATTGTTTTAATAATTAATTGCTTTGTACGTTATTTGAGTTAGAGAGAGAGTGAGAATGAGTTTATAACCTTATGGCAATCTCCTTGGAATCCATGCCAAAGTTAATATTTTTACTATTATAGAACAACAGAAGCAGGTAGTAGAATCTGAGTCTCTGAACTGTGTAAAAGGAACCGGTAAACCTTTTGAAATGTATGTCTATTATTAACTCACTAATGAAACCAAGTTTTCTTAGGGCTTAATTCAAAATCCATTTAAATTGATGTAAGGATTTCCAGGTCTAGGTTAAGGTCACAATCATAGAGTTGTGATAAGCAACCCCCAAATAACTCTATTTTTTTCTTGGCTTCACTTGTATAAAGTAAAACTATCGTAAGTACATTTAATATCTCTAAAAATACTTTCAAATGCAACTTCCTGACAAGGGCTGTGAAACCTAATGCAATGAGAAAAAGAATAACAGTAAATGGTCAGTGAGCCTGTGATGCCCTTACAGAGTATCTTTTCTATCATTCAAAAGCACCTTTTCATTCTTTGAAGCCTTTTGGCAACAACAACAAAGACAACTAGAAAATAATCTTCAGATAACATGTCCCCAAGGCAATAGTGCGCTCTGCAGAAAGAAATGAAATAGCTTTCTTAAAATGTTTTGTTTCAAAAACGTACTTATAATTGTGTGGACCAGCACACATAGTATACTGCAAACAGCACAGGCTCTTTCATTCATCTTGATGCTATTGCCCTTTCAGGTTTTCAAGGATTGATGAGATAGTGATATCATAGCCTGTCCAAGCTTTTTCTGTAGATTTGTGAATATGCTGAAAACATAGGCTTTTATTCAGAGACAAAGCTGAACTTCCTCCTGTTTCTTTCCTGCAGTCTAAGATTCTCACATTTTCTTTTTGTCTAGTTTTGTTACTTCATTTTAGCAAATTTTGGAGTGAGACAAGGAAGTCTGTCTTCTTATACGTACAAAGTGCAGCCTCTCCATGCTCCTGCTGGTTTTTCGTCCCTTCTGGAAAAAAAACACTTACCGCAGGATTTCCCGTTTCTGATTCAGTGAATGGAAAATTGTGTGGAAATCTGTGTTGTGGGGTCAGGAGAGGCAGAATACAAAGGATAGCCTCATAAAGATTTATATGAGAGTATATAGCTTGTGAGGGCTTCTCTCTCTCAGTGTTACTTGCTCTGTTTGCCTTACATCACACTGGGGAAAAATAATACCCTCATTTTATATTGTGTTGTGCACTTAAGTAGAACATGTGTTACTTTAGCAGACACATTGCAGCAAGCTAATAGCATTTTTCAGTGCTTGCAAGGGACATGGAATTTTTTTTCTTAGGGTCTTGCCATTTCATTTAAAGTATCATTCTCTTTTCTGAGGTACAGCTAAAATGGCACTAGGGGATATTTTATTTACTGTTTTACAGAGAAAATTTGCTGAGTTTTAATGTGCTATGAGTTTTAATGTAAGATGCAACTTTTCCTAAATGTGGGCTCTCAGAATAAAGAAGGTTCTTAGGATCTGGTGAACTTTCTTGGTCAAATTACATCAGTGATGGCACCACTACTTCCCTGGTCCCTTCAGTTTGTTTGCACGTTTAACAGTGATTCTAACTTAGTTCATGATTCTAACCTCATTTAAGATAATTAATGTAAAAAAAAAAATTAAAATGAAACTTGACAGATGTAGACAAACAGTTCTGTTGCATAAGATCATAAGCTTGTTGTTTATATCAGTTTTCAGAGTTAGGATTACCCTTCAATATTAGCTGATAACCTGCTGTGGGTTTCCTGATCTCTCATGAACCTATAGTAGCCATATATCATTTTAATATGGAGATGGAGTTGATGGAAAAATATCAATTTACATTCAGTCAGGCCTGGAGAGGAAAAAAAAAGTCACTTGACTTCTCATACCATATAGTTCTGCCGTTATTTTGACAATCGTGGACTCATAAAAGACAGATGAATGGCCAATTCACTGGCTTTTTTTCAAGGAGTGAGGTACTGTTTGATGTGAATCAGAGTAGCAAATAATACGAAGTCATGCAAAAAAGCAATAAAATAACATTTAACAGAATGTCCATAAAAGAGATGTATTTATAGGTATTAGAATGCTAGCACCATGATTAAAACAGTAAAGGTCTTTGTTTTGTGACATAGATTTTTTTTTTTTTCTTAAACTGAAATGTAAATCTTGTAATTGGTGGGAAGAAAATGCAGGAGGGAATTGGTAGTTCAGTCTATAAATTGAAACTTTTCAAGGTTGTGTCCAGGTATTCAAATCAATGTTTACAACAGATACAGCATGCAGCCTAGCAAAAATCAATAACATTAATAGATCATGTTATTCAGAGTTATGTGAATGCCAATTAAGTAAATAAATGAACACAATGAGATGTTGTCAATGAGAGATCTTGAAAGGAAATAAAAATGACTAAGAAGGGAGAATGTAGGTTATAGGAAAAAAACCAAGAATTCAGTCACAAAGACAATGTCACACTGATTAATAATCAAGGCACATTTGGGTAAAGAACATAGAAGAGAGGACTACGAACCTGCAGCCAAATGCAGACTGCTGTAAAACATGACTTCAGAAATTAATTTATGCAGGTGATTTATACTTGAGTTTTAAAACGACGCAAAGTATTCAAGATTATTTACAAGATGACTATGACATAGATTGTCATTGTGGAGAACAATAAGCAAAAAAATATTAATCTTTGAAGAAGGGCGTTTCACTCGGGCAAAAATACATACCATGGTAAAGCACAAGTACAAGAGGTACAGTTTAAAATATGGTCCTGTGATGCTTCTGAGGGAAATGGAAAAGAAGGAATGCTTGAACCTTGAATACCTCTGCTTTTGCTCCCTGCTAGATTTCACTTTGGCATCTAGAGATAACATTTCTTATGACTGCAGCTTAGCCAGAGATATTCTAGGTTCTGCATCGTCTGAACACCTGTCAGATGGAGAATGTCTGTGCCTGCCCCTCCTTGGCTATCTTAGTATTTCTCTTTGAATTTTTCCGAGTGTCATAATCCTTCCCCTAGTTTTTATGATTCTACCTTCTGAATGCAGTTCCACAGATTTGTAGTATAAAATCAGGCCTGCGTGGCTGAGAACTTAGTATTCTCCTTATCCTTTTTTCTTTCTCACTGCTTCAGCTGGCATCTTTCTTCCCTCTCTGTTTAGTGGGGACTTCATTTCTTGCCTATCTGATTCAGTAGGTACTCAGATTCAGCAATGTAAGCAACTGTAATTCTGATCAGTTACTTTTTTCCCTTTTCTGTGGAGATGACTTTTTACCCGTCTTCTTTCAGTGGTGACCAGTGGGTTAGGAGAGGTTATGCAGGAAAAGTTCAATGAGGTCTTGCTATTTTAAACTGAAGAAACCTTTCTAATGAGCTAGCACCAGAAAAGTTACCATGCCAAACAACTCTCTCCATTCACTGAGCAAAATCTTGTTGTTCAAATGCAAAACATAAAGTAGAATCTGGAATTTTTCAGTACCTGAACATCTCACAAAACAGCATTTGGGAAATGTTACTTTGCAATCCAATCACTTGTTAATTTTCTCTCTATGGTCTTTTGCTACATGTTAAGTGTCATATTTCTAGTTTACCTCTGGAGCTGTTCACAGTCTCAAGTACAGTTTGTGTGATGTAAATATAGGTGATCAAAGAACACTTTGGTTTTGATACTGTAACATCAGTCATACTTCTTTTACTCTTCCAACGTGTATGAATTTTATTCAAATGTTGTAAAAAGGCCATGGAAAATACTTGACTTTGAGACCATATCAAACAAACCTCTTGCAATGTCACTGTTTTCTATATAATAGCTTATCTTTACATGGTAAAAAAAAGTGTCTTTCATATCTTTCTTTCTATTTGTCTTGTCTTCCGTTAACTATTGGGTCTCAGAGTTCCTGGCAGAGTATCTAGGAGAATGATTTTCATTTCTGAGCGTACATCTCAAGTAATGGAAAGTATTATGTTCTTATGTTGTATGGGAAATCTGTTTCACAGCAAGGCTGGAGAGACCTGGAAAGTTGCATCTGAGTGATCCAAAAGTAGCATTGAAATGCTATTTTAGCTCTCCAGGAAGATGAAAGAGCTTTTTACTTTCTTGCTACTATTATAATTTCAGAGTGACAAGTGATAAAAGCAGCATTGGACTGAGTGCCTCCCACAGTTTTTAACAGCATATCTGAACCATATGTAATACTTTCTTTATTGATAGGAGTACAGAAGGTAAGTTGTTCGTTCTAAAAAATGGAATTTTGGAGGTTGTGGTTGCATGTGCAACTTGATGTGCACCAAGGATACAGCAATTAGCTGTACGGACATCGATAACATAAATAGATACCTTCATTCACAGCTGTTTGAATGCCAGTTAGTTTGAACAGATAAACAGAGATAATGATAAACTGTCAGTCCAAGTGTTTAGAAGGCAGGTAGTGTGACAGAAGATGACAAGGAAGGAAGGAAATGAGCTAAAGCAGGAGGGAGAAAAAAAGGCTTATAAAAACCTCTGAGTATACTGACACTCGCTGGCTGACTTTGAAGTACATTTTGAAGAGGATAGTAGCACAATGAATATATGGAACAAAGCCCACATAAGTTATAAAAGTATGAATATACTTCTTCCTTGAAAGTATCTGAAATCAATTTTTGCCCCATTTTTAGAGTCTTAGCAGCCTCTTTGTTTTTCCTCTAAAGTATTGTATACCATCTGCTATTGTTTGTCCTTTTGTTTATAAGACATACTGATAAAGCAGACCTTATAAACAGTTATAGTCTTAAATAAAAACTTTAAAATAAAAGTGAAAATTGTGGCCTACATTCTGTGAAACAAAACAGATTTTCTCAGACAGTTGGTAGGATAAACAAGCTACAATGTTTTAGTAGTATTTTAAAGTATGTATTTCAGGTTCCAGCACTGGAATTTAATAATGAATCTGAAAGTTCCTTCTTTTGATACACAGGGTGTTTATAACGTGTCACTGTATAAGTTTTTTGGCTTCTTACAAATCATTCCAAAGATATTCACCACTGTAAGAGAAAAAGTTGGGCTTATCAGTATTGAAAGTTTTCACTTTTTTTGCAAAAAAATGTTTCTATGAGTTATTATCTATTTTTTCTGTCTTCAGAACAGGTGTAATACGAGCTGACCATAACAAATGGATTTTTTTTTACTAAAAAGTTTACACTCATATTTTATTGTGCTTTCTTTAAAACCTGTGCAATGTAATTGTTTTATAATCTCCACTGCTCCTCACAAGATACATGTGCCAGTCTGCACTTGAGGATAATAAAGCTAACACGGAGATGATACGGGCTAGGTCTCCAAGAGATTTAGATATGGGACAGCAATAAAACCTGAGGTACTGATAGCCTTAGTACAGGCATTTGGTGCTCACTGCGGTGTCCCGTACTGTGTACTAGACACTTAAATTCCTTAGACGATGCATGTGGCTGCTAAGTTACAGAACAGCCAACACTGTAACTGGGGATTACCTCTAATGGCAGGCCAGAAATCACAGATCTGCCTAGAGCAAGATGATTGATAGAAAACACAGACTGCAGGGATGTGTCTTAACCTTGTCTTACTCAAGTCTGCATGTTGCAGAGCAACTCAGCCGTCCTGAAAGGATGTTAGTATTTGTTGCGCAGGCAAAACCAGGACACATCTACTTTACATTCTGGAGCAGAATAATTTTCCTTTCTCCTAATTTGGAAGAAGAAGAAAAATTCCAAGTTTCTATCAGCTTTGTTAGCTCTTGGGTTCTTTCTTTAATCTGTTTCACTCAGGGAACAGCATATTCATATATTTCAAGACTGTATTAAAGCACATTGTTATGAGGGTGTTACTCTGTTGCTTTCTTCTTGTAATGGTTTTGCGGTTGCTTGGAAGCTTCACGCTGTAGGGACTGTTAAATCAGGATTTTCACAAATACTTCATTATATGATTTAAGGAGGGTAAAAGGAAAAAGAAAACTTCACTGATACTTCTATTTCTTTGATGTATTATAGTTTCATATAGGAATAAGAATTTAAGCTGGAGCGTAATCCATTCCCTATAGGCTAGATTTAGCAGTTCTATAGCTATACTTTTGATTAAAACTCAGTTAAATCTGGAATTTTGCTGAATAATTTGATATAACTTTATAAAAATCATATAACCCCCCAGTGAATTATTTGCAGATTTATTTGTTAATGTCAGATATAATTACTCATCCAATTTCCACCAACTCATTTATGTTCAAGAATGGAACCTCAATTATTTCTTTTTATAGAAGCTTTTTAACACGCTATTAAAACACATTGAAATGGGAAACATTTACACTAGTCACATAGAAATGGATGACACGAGGTGAGGAGGGGAATGCTGGCAAATTTCAAAAGATTTTGAAGTGCACGTCAAACAGACACTTAGCATATGATGTCTATATTTAACAGTACTTAGCGTTGGGCAAATATTGGGTGTTTCAACAGCTAGGCTTATCTGTGAAGCTCTCTGCTTTTAATGGGAAATTGGATAATTCAAGTGTCTGCAATACTAGCTCAGTAAACTTCTGAAAAAAGTTCCTTTGATGGCAACGGAAAGCTGACAAGCATTTTGGGGAAAATGGTGATATTCCCCTCTTGCCTCCTGGGACAGTAAGGCTACTTAGAAACGTCCCAAACTCCAATGCTGAAAGTTCTTGTAACATTTCAGATATGTTCCCTGTTAGACAAAATTAGTGTTATAATTAATTAACCTCCTTGAAACCATTTAAATAAACTGTGTATCAGTTTATTTAAAAGGTACATAGTATTTTGTCACTTCTTGTTACCTAATAGATTTTTTTTTAATTGCCTTGCTTATGTGCAATGCCTAAGTAAAACAATAGCTCTGAAGATGAGATACATGTTCTAGGTGCTTTTCAGGTGCCTAACCACAGTGTCACTGCTCAAAATTTCAGAATTAATTGCAATACTAACAGTGAAATCCATTTCCCATTGAAGACAAACACAAAACTCCAGTGGGTTCAAAAAGATTTCACTGGGTTACTAGGAATATTAGAAACTAACTATGATCAATCTTTCCTGAGTAAATATATATCCTATTAAATTAGGAACACTTCCAAAACAGATGCTTTTTGTAGATTTCAGATATATTAAGATAATAATTCATTATTATCTATGCTATCTTTGTGCCCAGAATCATACTTATGGGATTCACTTAAAGATAATGGAAGCTTAGGAAAGGAAAGCAAAACTCCCGAGTACTTAGAGAATTTGAGTTACACTTTTTCAAACTGTTGCCATAACATACTAATAACTATTTTATGATCTTACTAAATAATAATTATAATTCCTAGTGTGTGTCTAGGCTGATTAAGTTAATTACGATGCTTCCTAGTATGGCAGTATCTCAAATTATCTTTGCTGCTTACTTCTGAGAACCAACCAGAAGTTTTTGCATGGCCCAATTAAAGAACTGTTGAAGTTGGATAAGGTTTTCCACGCATGCATACGCACGCATCTTTTTTTCATTAGTTACTAGCATGCAATGACATTTAACAAAAGTTTCATCTCCTGACTCGCATAGGATGAGCTGCACTTAAAAAGTTATATTAAAATACACAGGGGTTTGTGGTATCTTGAGCCATTCTGATGTTTCCAGAAGAATACAACATTATGTAGGCTTACGGAAGGCCACATGCAGGCTGGGCTGGAGGCTGGCGCTCCCACAGCACAGCTCAGGCAGCAGCTGAGCCAGGCTGAGCTTAAGTGGGGCTCCGGGCCCAGGGGCAGGGCGTGGTGTGGGCCCAGGTGAGGCTGCTCAGGCCTCTGACAGCCGTTCACACATCTGCGAGGTGGTGTCTACTTAAACACGTTATTGAATCCCTGTGCCCATTTGAGAGAGAGTTTAACGTTTGTTCTAGCAGGAACAGCTGTGAACTCCGCTTGTGAACTGTAGCGTGTGTAAACGTCCTTTGTAAATGCACGATTTTAGAGCTGTAAAGCCGAGCATCCAGGCGTTTTCGGAAGGTGTGAAGCTCCACGCACACGCCGGCCCCGCCGCTTTGCTCGCTGCTGCCCGCCGCCCGCGCGGGGCAGACGCCCCTCCCTCCCGCTACCCTGCCTGTTGCAGCCCCTCCGCGGGTCCCGGGAGCCCGGCCCCGGGGCTCCCCCGCAGCCAGTGGCACGGGGCCGGTCGCCGCCCGGTCCCCGAGGCCTGGTCCTGGCTCCGGGCCCCGCCACGGCTCTGCCCCCGGCCCGGCCCGCCAGGTGCGAGGGAACGCGGGGGAGCGGGGGGGGGGAGACGTGCCCCACCTGCGCTCATGCCCTGCCCGCCCCTACATTTAAGCTCGGCCCTGAGGGCTCGTTGTTTTCATGCGAGCTGCCCTGTACCGGTCTCTAGCCCGTGTCCTCCTTCTTCTTCTCCTCCTATAGCTGCTGCCACCGCTGACGTATCCTCAGCAGCTCTCTCCCCAGGGCTGTCGGTGTCTGTCGGCGGTTGCCCGCTTTCCTCAGGCCCTGCGGCTCGATGCCTCAGGCGGCCACCAGCTCCTGCCGCTGCTCCTGGGGGTAAGTAAGAAATAAGTTTCCACTGTGTTCCCGGGTTTGTTGGGGCTTTGTAAGTATAGTGTATCTGAAGAGGTTAAAAACTTTATCGGCATACAGCTGAGTTGTTTCTGGCCCTCCTTACTGCTTAGGAAGGTGCTGTAGAAGCGTTAATGTTTTTACTCATGATGTAATTATGACAAGAAATCCAAATTTCACACATAATATCTCAAGTATTGTGAGTTAACTCCATCTGTTTCAAAATAAAGGGGGCAATTGGAAATCCAGGAACGTATGGTGCCTCGCGAGTATTTCCATGGCATGTGAAACCGCAAGGGTGCGGAAGCTCCGCGGGTGCCGAGGGGTGCCTCGCTGTGCTGGGCCTCCGGCGAGAGATGTGGGACAGCGCTGCTCGTTGCTGGCCACTCGTGGTAGCGTGCCCTGCTCTCTGCGGGGGTGGAGGGCATCTTGCCCACGCACCTTTATCCTGCTGTGCCGTGTCCCACCCTCCAGTTCCTGTGTGAATGCCCCCAGTATTTCTGGTTTTCTCTTTTTTTTGGGTTGCTAATACCTTATTTCGTTTGGGTGCTCTTCTCTAGAGAGTGCTAGTGCATCATGCTGTGTCTCTGGTTCTAGTGACTCTAATAGCTATTCCTCTTGAAACTTGCATGTTTTCATTCTTGGGGAAAGCAAACACCATTTTTGTCAATGTACTCTTGTCTGAATTTTATTTGTGTTAGCTGGTTACTCCTTTTCAAACCTATTTTCTTCATATTGCAAGGGTTCCAGTGTTTGGAGCCCATTTGGAGTTTTCTGTTCTGCAAAGCAGAAAGACTTTTTTAGTATTTTTTAAAGTCAGATGTGTCTCGATTTTTTTATCTTTTCTTTATCCAGTTAGCTGTGAGAATTGAATTTGTGTTACTACTTGTTTTAAAAGACAAATGAAAATAGCGCTGTATCACTAAAATGCTGTTTTTCCTTAATGGCTTGTGGAGATGGTGCTTCAAAGTCATGACCATAAGGTTGAGATTTTCAGTCAGAAATAAAATGGTGAAGTAATTGATTCCTAGACTGTCTATACTACTTTCACCTGGATGCTATCTGAGCTGAGAGAAATAGTAAGACTGTATAAATTAATCATGTCACTTTTAGGTGTTTTAAAGAAAATAGCAATCCCTATTTTTTTAGGTATAACTTCTTAAAATTGGGTATCAAATTTCTGTTAACATAAGTGGTGTGTTCATGTGTCCTCTTACTCTGTGTTCTGCATGTTACTAACTTCCAAAATTTTCATCGTGCCTTGAGTTTTCAGAAGATGTATATTTGCATGTATGCACAAAATACATTGAGACAAATGAAGGGTCATCTTCAAATTCCAAAGCTCAGCCGAGTCTCAGCTGGACTGCTACCAGACTTTGAGCTTCAACATTTTCTATTGTCGATATTTGTTGTATTTGGTATATGAATGGCCCTAATGTTTTTCCAGAGGTCAGTTTTCTCCTGTTGGGGGAATCCTCCACCCTCCCAAATACATGTGATATTGATATTTAAATATATAAATATAGCTGTATTTCAAATGTGACAGTAAAACTGTATATTATTATAAAATTGTATATTATTTAAAATACTTTAAACAGTAGCTTGTACTTATTTACCAAGTATTATCTGTACTTTGCCAGCACACAAGAGCTACATGCACACATTGAAATTATGGCTCACCAGACCTGGATTATATGATAGCTAAATCTATAAATTCACACCATATTTGTGACTTTATTTAATTATGTGCAATTAACTGGGTCACAGCTCTGCATGTTAGAAATAAAGTTCATGAAGAACATTTTGTTGAGATATAAAGTGAGTTGCAGCATTTTTATTGTGTTTAATTTCTGTTTCCGGCAGAACTGGGAGTACTTACTAGTTAAGAGTTGATAGATTTTTTTCATTGATGTTTTGCTGTTTGATTTTAAAAAGATGACATACGTTTGTGTCAACTTCAATTTGCCAAAGCAAACATAAGCATGCTTTAATTGAAAGTGAATGCCCTCTTAAAATAAAGCAATAATAACTTTATGTACTACTAAAGATATGCTTCCTCTTCCTCTGCTTCATTTATGGAAAAAACATCAGGCCAAGGAATATTCTGGTTATATGCATAGGGAAGGATGTATGAAAACAACTCCCTGAAATGTAACAATCAATCAGACAAAAATTCCTTCCAAAAAAAGAAGCTATAACCACAGAGATCTGGCTACTGTGGTTATGCAGTCAACATTATTTTTGTATGAAATTTCCAGATGTTCATGTTCCAGAATTTAAACTTGGTAAATGTACATAAACTGTTTTTGAACATATACATACATGGCTGATAAGTTAAATCAGTGTCCTTTCCAGATTCTACTGTGCAGAAACAAGCAAGGAAATAAGCAAGATGCACCAGTTCATGTAAACATATTTTAAGCCTAATGTTGAGAAGTTATTTCAGTATGAGCCATTTTGGTAGAAGTTAGGAAGTTAAAAGTATCTTTGGATAAAAAAGGCCAACACTGTGGCAAAGTGGAGGAGTCCAGTCTACTTGCTTATAGGGGTTGGAACATTATGGTAAAGTACATTTTAAAAACTTCGTGTCATAAGTGCTAACATATAATGTTAAATGTTATTGTTATGTTAAAAGTTTTATTTAGAGACTGTAGTAAACAAGGAGTTAAAGCTTGGCCTGAAAGCTCATGTGCTGCCCATTAAGATTTATCAGCTTAATCTAACACCTGAACAGATCTAGTTAGCTGTTAGCTAAAACTGTTGATCTTAGTTTACTAAAGAAAACATTGAATCTCCTTAAAGAGTTGGAATAAGTTGAAAAGGAGGATGGTTTTTCTATCCCTATTATCAGTATTTTTGTGGTTTTACTTAAGAGTTATTAATGATTACAATCATTTTATGATCCAAGCTTAGCATCTTTTTAATGAGATTTTGAAATTTTTTCTTGCCTTTTTCTTATTATAGAAACATAATTTCAAAAGTATGTAACAATGCTACAAATGTCAAAGATGATTATCACTTCTGTGCAGACAAAGAATATACAGTGTAGTATTGCTGTTGAAAATTCATTATCGTTAGCTATAAAATGTTGAGAAATAAAATAATGAAACTTACCTACCAGTCTTCTTCAAACAGATTGTTAATACTTCTGGCCATTATTAGTGTAAGGCCAACAACCATCATCTTATGAGTCAGAGTTTAATTTTTAAGGAGATGAGAAATTACAGTAGCCTACTGAACTGCTGTGTAGTATACTCTCAGTTTAGATGATAAATTTCTGCTGTGAATGAAGTAAGTACCTACAGTTTCAAATTTGGAGTAGTGTGTGCAACTGGAATACAGTGGACCAGGTTAGAGAGGGTTAAGCAGAGCTCTCAAGCGGACAGTCATTCCTAAGAGTAGGAAAAGAAACTTGAAAGGGTTTCTGGAAGATCTTTATCTATTGTTGCTAAGACTAGAGCCTAGGAATGGTGCAGGGATCTAGCTATATTAAATGCTGACTATAAAGATTGAATATGTATTTAGCTACAGCTTACAGTTTAAAAAGTGAATAAGTATATCTGATTGCGGTTTTAGCTGGAGTATTCAGGGCAGCATCCTGGGGTGTCAGCTGTTACTTAGTGGGTTTTGTGTGTACATCACTACTTTTTTTTTTTTTTCCAATTGAGCATTTAAACAAGAAAGTGATAGGTTTAGAAATTTGTACTACTTGCGATGGGTTGTTGTAATAAAAACTGGCAGAAACCTCTGACAGCTCGTCCCAAGTGTATGTTTGAGGGGGGCAGACCTTGCTATCTTATTTTTGCTGCAAGAACCAACAAGATATTCATATTCTGGGATGGGCTGTTTGGACAGCTGGTCCCTCTCTTTCATAACTGTCTCAAAACAGTGAACCAGATGGATTTAGTATCTGTAAAAGAGACCTTTGGGAGTCTGTGACAATGAAAGTTTGTAGTGATGCAGGCAAAGCCTTATGAGTATAAATGTTCATCACTTACTAAAAGGATCTGATGTGTAGCAGGGATCCTCTCCCTTTTTTTTTTTTTTAATTAGTATCTTGCAGAGTTTGACTGGGAGTTGTAGCCATAGCCTTTAGCCAAATAATAAAAATCTGGGTTGTTATGCTATGAAATAAGAGTTCTTTTGGGGGGTAATTTTGGATATATGTCTACATATGCAGCCTTTCAAATGCATTTAGTGTTGAAATTAATTTTATCTGTATTTTGTGGTTGAGATTGCTGTTTTCTCTACCTAAGCTTGGAATCTTTGTGTATGCATATCTATTTATTACATACAATGTACTGGAAAACTAGTATGTATATTTGTATGTATATACACACTTTCTTTTTACTTCACATATGCTGTGTAAGGGTGCAATTAAGCTTTATCTGTTTAAATTCAAAAAGGGGCTTACTGAGAGCTCTAAGTTGCTATACCACAATAAATGCATCACATAAAAATTATTTTATTACGTGTGCATGTAGGAGCTCTGTTAAAGATGGTCTGGGAATCTGCACCATTTTTTGAGATATTAAAATCTCATGCTTAATATATGCTGAATAAGATTAAGTGTTACTAAGAATAAAAATGCATAAAGTATAGCTGTTTAAGAAACTAAACAGAACTTTAGAACAGTGAGACAGAAAGCGTAGCAGTACTTTATAGTACGTCCTTACAGAAAGGCATAGCTGTCTTACCTTTACAGCACTCCACCAAACCTCTACTTAAACCAAGTACCTTTTGGATTGTGCTAATCCAGCTTTCCAGCAGCTTCTTGGAATGAAAATCCTATAGTAATTTGAAAGATCACTTTTATTTCTGTAAAGGAAAAAAATTTTTTTTTTTTTTTAAAAAAGAAGTCCTCACATCAATCTGTGCATTACTGTTGTTTTTCTTTTTCCTATAATAATGGTGGATAACAAATGAATGGAACACAGAAGAGGTCCATAGAAGCTGGTTTGGGGAAGAGAAGCAGCATAGCTGTATTAATAAGATTATGACCTGGGCAAATTAGTCCTTCCTGAGGGATATTCTGGTTTTCTCAGGTAGCGCTATATGCTGCTGTGTACATGGCTGTATGTTGATAATAGCCGTTTAGTGCTCAGTAGAGTCTTGGTCTGGCGCATCTGGTATGCTACAATTATTACTGAGTAGTTCTTGCCTATCTTTGGGTTTTCTGGATCATCTGTTGTAGGATTACTATTACTTAGTAGAAGCCCTGAGTTCAGAGTCTGCTTTTGTGAGCAAATGAAACTTAGCATGAATGATGACTTTGAATCAGGACCAATAATAAGAGATGCTTTTAAGTGGGAGAAGTAAAACAGAGTAACTTAAACCGATCTAATTAAGCCATGATTATTTTTACTTTTACTATTAGCTATGTGACATCTACTGTAGAGTGTACAAATGGGGGAGTTATGCAAGGTTATGCAAGATTGTACCTTAAATTCATGTTAGTACTTACAGGAGTAATGACTTTGAAATTATATGTTGATGTCTCTTGCAGTTTGACTGGCAGTGTGTTTGACACTGAATTATTATAGAACAATAATGTCGCATGTGAAGCAGAATGGCTTATGGATATTTGCACTCTTATTATTGCTCTTTCAAAAAAATGGGCTTAATTCGTTAGTGGTATTTTATCAGTGGAAAACAACCTATCAATGTGTTGAGATAACAGGTCATGACTATAGTTGTGTGTTCCAGAATATTGTCAAAATCAAGCAGCAGCTGAATTAAAGAATATCAGCATTTTCAATGGAAAAAATGATTATTGGCTAAAAGCAAAGCAGAGAGGAAAAACAGTGAACTGTAGACTTCCTGTGAAGAATACAGAAAATGTCATTCAGTGAGGGTACTCAAAATTGGGTAGGTATTATACATGTGAGCATTCACGTGTTTAGAGCCACAGTATTTGAGAGTAAAGATTTTGAACTTTATTCCTGATTTGGTTGTTGAAATTCTAAGTACTCACTAAAGCCCTTGGAAGTGAGAATTGAAAGTCTTGCCTGTTGCTGGAAGCAGGAGTCTTGTTTATATATGCTGGTTAAAATATGTGGGAAGATGACTGTCAGGAATGTAAACTTGCCTTTTTTTCCCCATTTGCTTCTAAACCATTATTGTGTGTTTCTTGGTGGCCGGAAGCAGCTTGTTGCTAAGTAATGTCTCCTTATGCGTTAGCTTGCTCTAATTTTGAATCTTGAAAAAGTTCAAATTCATAAGTAGTTTTGCCTTATATTATAGTACTTGGGAGGGTTTGGACTGACGTGCTGGCCTAGATTACTGTCTTGCCGATTTGTAGATTTTTAGAAAGGTAACTGCAGGAGTGTAAAAAAGATGTCATTAAGTGGGGATAAAAGTGTAGTTCTTCTATCTTGTAGCAATAGGACAGGTTTGTAATGATTTTTTTCTTAGTACTTAGTTTCTTCTTCAAATGACCAAGCAAATTAAAGCCATGATGAACCCAGATCCAGTGTGTTATGGAACTATAAATGTAGACAAATATTGCTAAAATGAATGCTTTAGCTTCAGGTTTACACTGGTATAAAAGCTGAATGCAAGTTGATCTTCATGTTAAATATTTTTATAACCAATAAGATGGTGTATATATACATTACTTAACTAGTGTAACCACTGCTGTGGTAATTTGAAGGGATGCTCTAGTTCTTTATTGCTTCAAATCAGAATAATAGAAGTAGGGCTCAAATTTATATGCATTAAAAGATTTATAGGCTATTACAGTGAATTAATCTGCTTATGACATCCAATGATGAACATCCTTTGAGTGTGGATTTCAATAACTTGAAAACAGTTCTTCCAGTTCTATTGATTTTTTTTTTTTTTTTTTTTTTTTGTCCTTAGAAGTCCCCCTTGGCTGAAGCTCCTTGTATGCTGTGTGTTTTTTTTTTTTTAAGTGGGAAAGAAAATTCTGTATGTTGAGAGAAATCTCCCAAGAGGCTGATAATTAGATGGTAGGATTCTGTGGAGAATGAGCTTGTGAGCTGATAATTTGTCCTGCACTAAACAGTCCTGCCACTATCTGTCAATCATAAACCTATACATTACTGTAAGTGTGGAGGATGCAGGTTGCTTGAATTGTCCCTTGTTGCCAGTCAGTGCAATGCTGGTCTGCTGATCTGGAAATTGGAGGCTTAGAGGAATTTTATTACTGATCTAGACAACTGAGATATTTTATTACTGGGGGAAATGGAGTATAGGTTTCATGGCTCAATGCTTGTAATGGTTGGAGATTTCAATCCCTCTTTGGGATAGAGGAAATAGAATTTAAGTATGAGATCCGAACTGATTTGAATCAGTAACTCCATTAAAGTTATATTTATCATACACCTACTGACGGTGATCAAGGTGTCATTTAATAAATATAACACTGATGCTACAGTGAAATCCATGTCCATATAGAGCTACTGACTACTGAACAATTAATGTTTCATTCTTTACAAACACCTTTTATTTAACAAATAATACGTGTGGTAGATGGAGCTTAAAAGTAATGATATTTATGTTAGCAGTTAAGTGATTACTGAGATATTGACCTGTGACTTTTGGAAAAATATAATCAAAGAATAGTGTATAGAAAGACAGAAGGTGCTTTGCTAGTGTGTGCTGTGTAAAATGTCGACTATCTTAAGTTTGGAAACAAAACTGCAACCCTCACAAAAGGTAGCATTTTCAGTTTTCGGTATTATACTCAGCACTCGGGATGCTTCTGTATAATTGTAAGAGTGTGCTGGTTTTGGCTGGGATAGAGTTAATTTTCTTCACAGTAGCTAGTAGGGGGCTATGTTTTGGGTTTGTGCTGGAAACAGTGTTGATAACACAGGGATGTTTTAGTTACTGCTGAGCAGTGCTTGCACAGAGTCAAGGCCTTTTCTGCTTCTCACCCCACCCCACCAGCAAGCAGGCTGGGGGGGCACAAGAAGCTGGGAGGGGACACGGCTGGGACAGCTGACCCCAGCTGACCAAAGGGATGTTCCATACCATATGATGTCATGCTCAGCATATAAAGCTGGGGAAGAAGGAGGAAGGGGGGATGTTCAGAGTGATGGTGTTTGTCTTCCCAAGTAACCATGATGCATGATGGAGCCCTGCTTTCCTGGAGATGGCTGAACACCTGCCTGCTAATGGGAAGGAGTGAATGAATTCCTTGTTTTGCTTTGCTTGCGTGTGTGGCTTTTGCTTTCCCTATTAAACTGTCTTTATCTCAACCCATGAGTTTTCTCACTTTTGCTCTTCTGATTCTCTCCCCCATCCCATTGTGGGGGGAGTGAGAAAGTGGCTGTGTGGTGCTTAGTTGCCAGCTGGGGTTAAACATCATTAAAGATGACAGAAATTAACACCCTCCCACAGAGATCACAACAGAAAACCAATCAGTTTGTTTGCTGACTCTGTGAAATATTAGATGTTCATTAGAAAGCCACTGGGCAGCATAATTGTGTGGAAAACAGACTGCTTACATTTTGGAATTGAAATGTTTCACTCAGTCTGAGTTGGATCCTTTATAATATTACTGGCATGGGCACATTTCTAAGGAGATGCAGCTAAGTTATTCTTTGTGCATAATAGCAAACTCCCCTAAACTTCTCCACCCTCTGTTTGCTAAAATTCTGAGTTTTGGAAACAATTGGTGTATTTGAAAGCATTTGACACATTGAAATGATTTTTTAATAGCAGGAGGAGCTTGAAATGTTTAAGAATGAGCCTTGACATTTCCAGTATAGGAAATTGATTATTTTTCCCTTTCAGGAAAACATTCATCTATGTACTGTATTTTTCCTTTTTCTTCCAAGCAGGGTTTCATTAAATCCATCTTTTCCTCCACTGTTTCAAACAGTATATCAAATCTGATCCTTGTCCCAGTGATGTAATTTAGAATTTTGCTGCTATCTTTAACAGGAACAGACTCTTTAGAAAAGGCATTAGATGAACTGAACTGCAGAAACAATAATGACAAAGTTAGAAATGACATTTTTAGGTAGTTAGAAAAAATTTGCTCCATTCAGCAAACATAAGTTGAAAAAGAAATCAATTGTAAACATACATGGGAAGACCCTGTAATTTTTTAAAAAATCTTAATTAATCTTGTGGACAAATTCTACAGAGCTAGAGAATTTACATGGAAAGGACTTCAGCTGTCTTCCTCATGGAAAATGTAATGTTTTGAAGAAATTGGGTTTTTTACAGGTTTTACTGAACAAGTAGATTATATTGAAGAGGAGGTCTGTAGAAGGAATTATGATGTTCTGCTTAGCATATAGGAATGCTGTGTGGTATCATTTGACAAAATGTGACTTAATATGGATACAAAGCACTTGATTGGGACTACATGAGTTGAGATGAGACTTTGAATATCAGATGTGTGTCTCAAACTTTTTAACTTTCAACAGGAACTTGGCCACTTTTTTTTTTTTCTCAGTGGTGTGTCGTTGTAGGATTTTACTTGTAAGAAACAATGTTAACTTTTCTGTTTAAAAGCCCTGCTCTGGAAACTCAGCAAACCCAACCTGCAATCTTTTATATCTAGTCCTCTTAAAATACGTATATGTTAGTAACAGTATTGAGTGGATATATGCAGCGGCTTAATTTTTGCAGGATAGCATAGAAGATGGGACTGTTAAATGTTTTTGCCATAGGCTCTGATTTAATAAGAAAAAACAATGAAATAAAAAATGAAATCAAGTCTTGTGGCATTAGTGGCAGAAATACGGGTATACCACAATGTGGACAGGAACAATGGAAAAAGTGATATAGGAAGCCTCAAATACAGAACTTCATCCAAGTGGTGACCCACATGTCTGTCACTGAGAAGCATGCTCAGACTTGTTCATTTATTCAGTTAGAAGTAGGAAGCTGAACATTATTCATAATTAGCAGGCTTTTCGCATGTGCAGCAGGCTTGCACTCTGTGGTGCAAGTTAGAGATACATAAACATAGAAATTCAGACATGACACAGGTGGAATGGAGCATCAGTTTTGTTCCAGCAATATTGTAAAATGTAAAGGAAATGAGTCAGTCTGACTAGCTAAATGAAAGGGGAACTTTGGTGGGAAGAACATAATTACCTGTGTTGCATTTGACCACATCCTTGTGCGCTGAGACCAAAACTTCTCTTAAAGGCACCATGAGATTAGAATACAAATGGTCAGGAGCTCATCTTTATCTTTTTCATTTCAGAAGAGTGACTACTACTATTTACGTTAATATATCCGAGTCCATCATCCTCATGGGAATCTTTCAATAGGACAATGTTAAATACTACAGTGTCTGAAAAGCCAGGCTCCTTTGGATAAGAATGCTTATTCTGAATGGTAACACAATGGAGATGATCTGATTAGAAAATGGATTTGTTTTGTGGCACAAGAGTTTGTATTAATAATGTGTAATAAACAACTGCCTTCTTTTGATGTTGCTTATAGGTAGTGTAATGGTGGATCTTTAATCAGAAGAAAAGGCTGTATGTGTATTGAAAACTATAGGACATTATAATTATGAAGTTTTATTATAGTATTAAGTGTAACAGCATCTTAAATATGAGAATCAGTGGCTAATCAGATCATAAAGGGTACTCCTGTACTGGTTGAAGAGCTTTTATCTAAATAAGATTCTATTTGCAAGACAAGTTAGTGTCACAGATTCATTGTGTTTAATTGCAGGTAATGAATCTCAAAAATGGTTTGGTTCAAGACTGGTGTTTCAGTACCGTATTAACAGCAGACAAGTGAAACGGAGGTTTTCTCTCCCTTTATTGGACTCAAATGACGGTGTTAAAGCCAACATGAGGAAAGAAATGTTAAGGAATCTCAACTTTTGTTTTAAGGGAAGCATCATTAGTCTTCGGGAAGAGCTGGGAAAAAAGTGGTTGATAGTACTATAAAGAGTTAATGCAACAGATTGTAATCTTCCTTTAAACAGTTGACAGGCAATTTTCTTGATTATATAGGAAGTGGGTTTGAGGGAGAATGGCTTGAATTTATCATATACAAAAAGGTCCAATATTAAATTGGGTAACACTGAGCTTGAGTGTTTGCCAATTCATGGATAATGAGGATACTGTACCTCGGGGTGTTTTTGTTTTGTTTATTTTCTTTATAGAAAGAAAACAAAACCCTGTCAGAGATTTAACTTTGCATTTCCAGTGGGAATTCCTGCCATAAATGTTGAATGTGATTATCCAACCTGAAATTTTTGGTAAACAAAAGCTGAATCAATAAACATGAAAAAAGATACAATGTACATCTGTTTTGTCAGGAAACTTTCAAAACTAGTTGATGAGAGCACTTAAAATCCAAAGCACTTTGAAGCCCAAACTTGCTGAAATGAAATAGAAAACTCTTGTTGCATTTCATGGGCTTTGGATTAAGATCCAGTTCATCAGAACACTTGAAGCATGGGCTTAATTCTAAGCATGTTGATGATTTCATTAATTTAATGGAATTGTTCATGATGTTGAGTGCTTTCCGGGCTCTGCAAGCAGATGTAAAGTCACTGTGTGGGTAGGTTTCCATTGCAATGTAGAGTTCCAGATGACCAAGAACTGGAGCAAAACAGAACAGGCAAGTAGAAAACCTGTTTCCAAAACTGTTAGGCATCCTGTTTCTCACAGAGGTTGTCTACTGTTGTTTCTCTTTTTCTGTAATGAAAGTGACTTCCAGTGGTGTAATTAGCTAAGTGAAGCTGCCCCCAAAATAAGATCTGATGTATTCATTTGTGATGTAGAGCAGATATATATTCTCTGTGTATAGCCTTGTTGTATTTTTATCTGTATTATGCTTGTTCTGTGTAGTTGCATGTTTTAAATTTAGAATAAGGTGATAGTCTATTCATATGGGACAGGAATTCATGGCTGTTGCCTATGCATAATATATGTCCCATATGTTATAGGACAGCCCCTAACTGTATTATCAAAGGTTTCTTTTTCCCAAGCTTGATATCCTTTATTCAGATTATTGGTTTTCAGTACTAAATAGAAGATAATTAGACGATAACTGTGTCCTTTTCATTATTTCTGTGACTTGTTGTCATGATGTGCTTGTGTAATCTTTCCTGTGCTATCAGCAATGACAAAAGGAGAAAGGTGTACGGATATGGTAACAATACTTTAGATATTTCTAAGGTCTTTTTTCATATTATAATATGAAAAAATAAGGCTTTACTCTGAAAACAAACTTGGGCAAGGAAATTGTATTCTGATCTGATTGTTTTTTAGAAAATCCAGAGTAGTCAGATTTTTCTAGTCTAAATGTTGAGAAATTTCTGATTTCCTTTCACAGATTAGTATATCATGTCCTTTGTTTTTTTTAACCATACTTAATTGACAGTTTGACTGTGAACAATTACTGTTATTTTCATGGGTATGTGAGCACATCTTTTCAATCTAATTCAAGTAGGACTTACTTCACTATAATCTTATATAGGATGGCTAATGATAAATAAGCTGGCAAAGTTGAAGAATAAATCTGTCCTGTAAAGTTTTACTTTGAAAAGGAGTTTTCAGAAAAAATATATACATAAAACCAAAGACTTAAGTTGATAAAAAACACCACAGCATAACATGTCCTGCAATTTTGTGGGTGCGCTGAGAACTTGTTTTTCCCTCCCAACAGTGTATGAAATTAAGTTGCTATTGACTTTCACCTACAGCTATGAATGTGAAGTCCAAACCACTATTCAGCCAGAATAGCAGTCTGTTTGCATTCATTTAGCGTGTACATGAGCAAAAAGCATATACAGCAAAACAAGTGACACACTTTCCTGTAAGCCATAACAGATCTTATTAGGGAGGGCAACTTGAATAAATTTTCAGAGCAGCAGCTAATTGCTATAAATGTTACTGGTTCCTAAAGAGTTCTATTTCTTGTCTATATATTGCATTTGTGTTCTTTGAGCTATTTAACTACACTAAAAGTTACTTTGTGCTTGAGACAATGTTTACTCATCTTATGGAGTGAAATGTAGCACTTGTCCATTTTCTATTTTAAGAAAAAAAGACATTCTGTGTGACTTTAGATTGCTTTTGAACTTGTACCAAACAGTATTTAGTGTTACCTCTCTTTAGGAGTGAGGGCTATAGAATTAGGTTGTATTATTTATATTTCAGGTTTTGCTCTGCTTATTTCTGTAAAATCTCCTTTTAAACAAAAGGAGAGGATTAAAGGTTATGGTCAAAAAAGCAATACCCGCATAATGGAAAAAAGTTCTAGTAGAAAATTGGGCTCCTTGTCCTTAATATTGGATGCTGTGCTGCCTGTAACTTCTTGAATGTTAAATAATAGTTTGTAAGATGATTTGACTAGGATCTTCAAACATGTGAAAGGTGTGTGTTTTCAAACTTGAGCAAAAAAAAAAAAAAAAATTCCTACATACAGAATTGCTGGGTATTTAGGATAAATAAGTTTAGAGAGGTCTGTCTTCCTGAATGAGGGATTTCAATGTAAATACTTGATTTATTTGTTGTTTGGTTAAAATAAAATGAACAACTTGTAGCTGGCAAACACTATCTAACATATTGATAATGCTTGATGAGAGATTTTAATGAGGTTTCTATCTAGCTATTCCAGTTACATTTTTTTGAAGTACCCCACTGCCATTGACTATGGAGATGGAGGAACAACTTTTGTTACAGAAAACAAGCTTGATTTAGTAATATTTAGGGAGCAATTGAAGCCTGACAGTGTAGTTTAAAACAAAAAAAGAAAACCAGGCAAAAAAACCCCCAAAGACCAACAAGCAAAACCAAAAGTAGACTTTATAGGAAGATGAAGAGCAATGTCTTTTCACCAAAGAAAAGACATTTACAACAAAGATCAAAGATGAAAAGCAGTGGTGGATGTCTGACACCCGTTAGGTGGCTTCTGTCCTTATCAGAGCCCACGAGGGTGCTGGAAAAGTTAGTTTTAAGTTTCTTGGTCCTCTGATGGATCTTTCTCATACATTTTTAAAGTACATGGACAAATTAGGATTAGACTGTTTATATCCTTGATCCTCTTTTTTTGCTTTCTCAGTAATAGCTTAACTTATCTCCCAAGGTTAATACCTATTCTTGAAAGAATTTGGCAAAACATTCATAACTGAAAATAAAGATCTGGAAGTTGCTGAAAATACTAATGGCAAGTATTGGTCAAAATTACATGTCTCAAATGGGAATTTGAGCTGATAAAAAACCTATTATGTAGTTTGAAACTGTCAGTATCTCTGCTGTTATGTGTCTTTCTTAATGACCATTTCCATGGTTTCTCTTCCTAATTTAATTCTGAATTGAGGTTTTCTAAGTAATATGTTTATTAGACAGCAAATAACTCTGGAATGATGGCAGAAACGTTTTGGTGTTGGTGAGCTGAATTGAAACTAATGTTTAAGAATAAAAGCACTCCAAGAATAAACTAGATTTTTTTTCTTAGAGGCTAGTACCAGTGTATTTAGCATAGCAGCACAGCCCTGCTTTGTGGACTTGGGGGGGCTGGGGTGGGGAGAGGAGGCATCTTTTCAGTGCTGCAGCATTTGCCAAATGCGTATACAACTTTGGTGTTCAAAACAGACTTACCAGCATAGTTATTAATACAGAAGGCTTAGAAATTAAGCCTTTAGTTTAAATGAAGACACTAAAATTCCAGAATTGAACATGAAACAGAAAGGCTCCTTTTGGCAAGCTAACAAACAAAAATGTTTTCCTGTTTAGAAAGACCAACTCTTGGAAATATACAGTCTAAATAAAAAAGGTCTGCAGTGTGACTAAAGTTTAGGAATGAAAATATTCTTACATAAACATAGGCATAATTTTGAAATTCAACTGCCCAAGAAACAGCTCATGTTCAGAGTAAGAGTAATTTGTATTACTAAAAGTCTGTTCCTGCTGGTGGTAACTTCTAGCTTAGGATAAAATTTATACAATTTCCTTGCTGCTCTTGAGTTAGTTGGAGTAGAAACCAAGCAGGTTATGATCACTTGGGAAAAGAGCAACTGTTATGGCCTGTGGCCAATAAACTCAAAATTTTCCAGGCTTCAGGAACTACCCATCTATATTTAACAAACTAAACAACCCTCTTGCAAACTGCCATAACAAAAAAAAAATTATAAGGAAGCATACAAAGAAATTTATCTTAATTTTTCTGTGATGTAGGCTTCCGTTACCTAAATCTTACGGAAATTTACACGTGCCAAAACATATTGTTTGCATATACTTATCTGTAGGTGATTGTAGTTGTGCCTTATGCTATGCAAACTGAAGAATTACTCAAACGTAGGTTCTTGAGAACCTGTGTTTTGCTCTTGTTAGTTCCCTACCTGCACCGTCCAAGGGTATAAAGCTCCTGTAACTTTGTTGTTAACTTGCTCTTTCCCTTCAGCAGTCTAATTTCCTTTTTTTGCATAAGTAACTGGAATGCTGATACCTCTGCTGCCAGGCTGACTGGTATTACTTCATTACTTTCTGTCTGCCAGTGTCTGCCTACTGTCTCACATGGTGCACCTTGTTTGTGCAAATAGACATGCACACAAAAAAGTAGACCTAATTAAAGTTTGGGCTCATTAGCACTGAATCCTGTAAAACTCCCTTCAGCAATGCAGGATTAGATTTAATTTTTAGTAATATGTTGAAACAAATATTCTTTCACTCATGAACACCCAATTCGGCAGCATAAGTGATGAGAACATTTGTTGAACTCTACTTGACTACACAGTTTAGTTGTTTATTCTATTTAATGTGAAATTGAAGGAATATATATATAGTGCTTAGGAATCAAAAACTAATAAATATATGTAGTGCTATAGTTAATAACTGTTAATGATGTACACACTCGTATGAGATTGGTGCTGCCATGGTAAATGGGACTATCACACCCTAAATTTAATTAACCAAGGGTGATTGAGGAGGCATATTCCACAACAAGCAGAGTTCTGCTATGTATAGATCTAGTAGAATCTATAGGTATTTAATCATTGTCATTGCCAGTGTGCTAAATGGTGCTTTGTTTTTTTTTTTTGTAAATGTGTATGAACACATGCACAGAGAATTTAATTTTTAGATCTAATATAACTTCTAGTAAATAGTGGAGCATGTGAGTAGAACTATGTAAATTTACGCTAGTTGAGCTCTAAGTAACAGAGGAATATTTTCATGGAAATGCTAGCCTTTGTAGATTTTGAAGGAAAAAACTGAAAAGCCATTTTGAGGAAGGAATTTCTGTCTAGCTAGTGTTCACAGAAAAAAGAACCCCTTCTATATGACCTTTAGATAAAATCTATGAAGTGTTGACCTTTAATTGCTAAATGCCTTTTAAATTGAAATTTGGAGGAGGGGAACAGCACAAAAATTCAGCAAAATGTGATATGTCTTAAGCTTAGTGCTCTTTGCATTATGTAATAACAATAGACATAATCTTCTGGCAATTAAAACCAAAATGTGTTTTCTTAACAGTTGATAGGCCCTAACCTGAGTAATAAATATTGTGAATATTTGCAGCTATGTTCTGGCTGTCTAGTTAAAAGGCTCCTTTTGTCACCTACTTCAGCTAAGTATGCTGAAGTATTGGGAAAGCTAAGTATTTGACTGCTAGTAGTTTTAGTCTGTCCTCTACACTCCTGCGTTTGTACCTTTGTGTGTCTTTAATTATGAAAGAAAAATACTTCCATTTATCCGAGATGTTACTTGAACAAAACTACATTTCCATAAATTCTTTGGCTGCTTTTTTCTTCTCTTATTAAAAGCTTCCTTTTTAATATTCTGCCAGTGCATGAGTTCAGGGACTCTGAAAAAGGAAGATGATTGTTTCTTGTCCAGTCTTGCAACTGGAATAATTGATATTTAAGTTAAAACTTCCTGTTTCAACTTTCAACCAAAATACTATTAATAAAAGCTGTCAGATCTTTTTCATGGACTTACTTTTTATGTTTAAGGCCAGAGGTTATAATTAGATCACATAGTTTGATTAATATATAGCAAATAAGTGATTACCTGTCAAACAAATTGGCTCTGGGCTATGGCCAAGAGCAAGAAATATTAGGAGCCAGGCAAACATAATTTGAGATTATTGGAAATAATTTTGAGATTAGAAGCTGATTCTCCAGATGCTGGCAGATGGAATTGCCTTTCCTTCCCTGTAGTCTCCCAGTTTATGTAGTATAAATATTACTGTTCCCCTAAGAGGATACTGTTCATGTCTGGTGACTTAAGACATATTGATACCTACTTCTGTCTTTAAGAAAGAGAGGAGGAAAAATACTTAAGTAAATTGCAGAGCAATCCTGGGGTCTCTAATCTTTCACCTCCTTGTTTTGTGTTGAATGTACACTTGCAATTAACAGAGAAAATGCTGATGGTTTGGAATCTGAGGTTTTTAGAAAGTTTCACAGCCTGTTTCCTAGATGATTTGTGAGCTGCTCTAGCTGTATTTGTGGTGCTCTTGAGGAGTATATCCTAATTTTATGATTTGTAGTATGTATAGCGATGTTATCCAGCAAAAAGTCTAGAAAAATAGATGCATAAATTAGGAATTACTGATGACACTTAAATAGCACTGTAGTTTGTTTTTTAGTGTAAGTAATGTGCTTATGTCAGCTTAAATTTTCTTTGCCCTGCTAAATCTTTTTAAATTCCAGAGAAAGTTAAGGTGTTGTTTTTATTAAAGACTTTGGGGTTTTTTTTTTAAGGACAGGAGGTGTCCTATAGCCATGAAATTCAGTATTGTCTTACAGGAGGCCTCCAAACTCTGGGAGCTGCTAACTGTAAACTACAGAATCAGAACATGTATTCACAAACACTTGTTCCAATGCAGAGAGAGTTTATTTCAAAATCTGTCAAGAAAACTGAGCCTTCTGAAAGGTTGTTATTCTCTGTCTATAGAGCCATGATAGGGATGAGGATTCTCTTTTATGTCAGATTTTTGTCTCTGCAGATATGAATGCTATAATCAATGCATGAGGGAGCAGCGCTCATTTTCTCCTACTAGCTTTGCTGTGTACCATTCCTTCTAGTCAGACACGTGTACAGTTTCTTTGCAAGAAATGCTCTGTGCAACCATTAGTATGATATTTTTTTTTTTAGTAGCAGCTTGTGTTTGCTTGAGGGCTCTATCATCAATCTACTTCTGTGAATTTCCCTCTGCCTCTATTCGTTCTACCAATGCTGGATACAATTTGTGTCATGAAATAGCTGCTGTGGACTGCTATCAAGAGGATATGTGAAAAGCTATGAAAAAATACAGTAAGAACACATGAAGTCATGTTTAACTTTGTTTGCAGCTTATTATCACTCAAAGAGATAAAACTCACTGAATTTTGAAAGTCTGGGAGTCAAGATGAGATGTGAAACATTGGACCACTTTCCATGTAATATTTTTTGGGACTGCTCTTTGCTAATACTTAGTCTTCTCCATTCCATCCCTGAGCTGAGCTCCAAATCTGTTTTTGGAGGTAGTTGATTGTCTATGTCTCTTAGTTTTGGATGCTCCTGGGGAGATGAGCACACCCCTCCTCCATTTTCCTCCTACTGACATGAGCATTTTGGTGAGAAAATAAGGTAAACCATCTTGTCTTCTCTGTTTTTTGCTCTGTGATTTGACATACCTCTTTTCCTCCATTGGTGTTGAACCAGTCATCTTCCTACTAAGCCCAAGTAACCTTCTTTGACTTTCCTCCTCAGGCTGCTCAGCAAGTCCCTACCACTGCTCACTTCTTTTATCTGCCTTCATGCTTGGCATGAACAGATGGTGGCTCTTACAACTTTTGTTGTGTACAACCAAAATTCAGCCTAGCATAGCACTTGTTCAGTTTGGACTAAAATATCCCTTCACAGATCACGGTTTAGGCAATTCAGTTGCCATCAAGCTTACATCTATTAAGTCACAGATAGCCTTAGAAACTCATTAAAAGGCACTGGACTTTCTCAGTGATTCAATACCATAGATTCATTATACGATGCTCAACTCTCTTCACTTGTAAAAATGAAAAATACTGCTTTTGAATAATAACGTCCTCTAGCTGACACTACTTTTATGCTCTATCAGGAATATGTTTTGATGTGGGGGAAAAAAATCAGCAGAAAATTCTGTTTAAAAATATAACTGGCTTTCTTGACTGTACCAGCATGCCATTGTTTCTTTCTGCAGACTATCTTGCCTTACTGCTACTGTGAAATAAGCAATTGTCTTTTGATCACACGGTTTAAAAAAAGTTTGATCACTGATAATGAGAGAGAACTACCAAGGCATCAAAAGATCTGGATGCAATACTTTGCTATAACAAATTATTGTTTCTTTCCCACAGGTGATACATAATGCTTCATTCTGTAGCTGGCTGCCTAGAAGCTTGAAATTAGCAGCTGAATGTCCTTCATTCATCCTTTCGTTGATCATGCCTTGTATTGTGCTTGCCATTTCCAGTCCTAGATCAGCCCAAAACCTTTGCTGGTACAAGTAATTGCTGTCTGGCTGTGCTAAATGTCTGTTCCTGTTTAGGAAGTAAAGTTTACAGTTGTCTTCTGGGGAAGGAAACTGTTCTATGACAACTGATCGTGTAAGTACTAAATTTTAGAGATGAATTTTAATCCTGGTAAGGAACAGCTGTTAACAGTTATTCTTTGCAGACTTGTAAAGCCTCTGAACACCAGTCATTTGTTTCCCTTCATTTGATTCTAATTTAAGAAGAAGAATTTAGTATAAAACCTTTTCGTTCCTTCTTGAATGGTTTATCACTAGACACTTAGCTCTGGCAAGGAACCTAAGGCTGAAGGAAGCTAAATAGCTACTATGTGCTATTTAGTCACATAGTAGTTCTGGCTCACAGAGTTCCCGTTCTTGCCTGTTTGTTCCTGCTTCTGTTGTACAGTGCACTGTTTTACAGGTCTACTAAAACAAGTGTTCTGTGCAGATCTGGCAGGGACTGAATCAGGGCACCTATGTGGGTAAAGAATAGTCTCTTCTCTTTTTATTTTACCCAGGCCTCTGATTTGATTCTGAATTCAGCCTTATGAACAGTTTTATTGGCACAAGAAATTTATTGGAATTACAATAGTTTGAATAAAATTGAATACTAATGGGAACCTTTTTTTTTTACAGTTATGGTGGTTTATTTTTTGAGGTGATTTTTCCTTTTAACCTAATTCTTGGTGGTAGTTGAAAAAGGATATAGCGATAGTAGTGAGAATCTCTTCTTGGTTTAAAAATTCTTGCGTGGTATTGATGCCTCTTTTTAGATTGAAGAAATGAAAGATCTGTGCAATTCCTTTAGTTATATCTAGGACTTTAAATCCACTGCATCTTTTTTGACTAAAATTTTGAGCAAGATACCCAGTTACTACTTTGAAGGCATTCTAGTGATATTACACTTGTCGGGACAGAATGTCTTTAATGCTTCTTCAGTGCATGCAGGAAATATCCAACCAATAATCTTTTTTTAAATGCATGAATGGGAAAGCTTTGTTTACTTCTGTGGCCTATTCCTCAGCCCAAGTGCTAGGAAGGAGCAGAAAAGTGAGGTTCTAGACACAGTTGCCCAGTCAGTATAGGCACTTGCCCTTGCATATAGTTGTACATTTCCTAAATTGCTGTTTTAGATGTGCTGTGTTACCTTTAAAAAGACATTTAAAACAATCTCTCTCTAAAATTTTCTGGCTTAAGTGCTGGGAGAGTGGTGGGCAGATCAAGGAAGAGGAAGTGCTAATATGAATAGTGACACAGAATATATAGTATTACCATGTACCAAAACTGATCAACTTCCCAGTATTTCTGCATCATGTATACTTACCATAACAAAAAAAGGGGATTTGAATTTTCTCAATTTGACAGCAGTAGTGCAAATTCACAGATCCATTCTAACTTCATATTGTCATAAATAAATGTATTTTGAATGTGATTATTGCAAGGTGGGTTTAATTACTAGGTATGTAATCACTGAACTTCTAAGAGATTTTAATTAACTCACAGGGACTATTAAACAAATTTGAATTGCTGCTGTAAAGCTAGTTACAGTAACTTCAGAGGAAGTTAAAATATATGTCTGTGTGTTTATAAAGGGTACAAATTGCTGGTATTTCACTATGCGGGTCCAAGTAGATACCCAAGAAAGCACTAGAGTTGGAGTATCAGAGGGAAAGATAATTATTTATGCTAATTAATACATTATACTCAAGTCTTGAAGGAAACAAAGAAAAACTGAAAATAAAGGACTGGGGCTATCATTACAATTATTATCAGCGTCTGATGATACAATGTCTTTGTGTTCTTGCTGGTAAGCTAGGTGGTGTATAGATTTCAGTGTTACAGTTCTGTTATCTTGAATTCAACTTTTTGTTTTGTTGTGAAATTCTGCCTGGGAGCCCCACCCAATTTCTAGTAAAGTGAGTTAAATAGCTATTCCTATCTGGGAAGAGCTAAAGGTAAAATAATTCTCCCCTGCTGCTTCAGTTTCTGTGCTGTGTGAGCACTGTTTATGCGAGTTTTGTTCTCCTGGTCTTGGAGTGGAATTACATGTTCCAAAGACTACTGAGGAATAGAAGTGGGTGTTTTACTCTCTTCTCTAAAGTGTTATGTTTAAGGTACAACAGCTGAGTGACCTGAACTGAAAGTGCAGGGATGCATGGCATGCTTTAGTTCTTGGGTGGCTTGCTGTATGCTTTCAGACCTCAGCATTCCTTAAGGCTCTTATTGGTAAACAAGAGATGCTAAAACAGTTTGTTCTTAGGCGTAGGGGAAGGCTTTGTGACTGGCTGTATCTGTGCTGTGCTTTGTTTCTATCAATGTAAGCACTGCTCTTGTTTTCCCTGTTTGTTACTAATGTATTTTATTACCTGGAACTCTCAGGCTGCTCTTTTGTTGCAAAACCAACCAATTAATTGTACCAGTTTATCTTACTCAGCGTGGTTCTTACTCAGAAAAATTTGGAAGTAGTTAATTTGGAGTACAAATATGAGTAGATGATACAGGTGATTCTTAGTTTCCTTTTTTCTGAAGTTTGGTGTACCTCTGCAGAAAGGGAAGGGAGCTCCTTAGATTAAAAGAATGTGTAGTTAGGGCTAACAAAATCAGTGCTTTTTCTTGTTTCAAAACAATGCCATGGTTCTATACCAAAAGCATCTTTGAATCTATTGCATTGTCTAGCTATATTTAGATAACATCCACAATAAAAATGACCATAAATGTTGAATAATGTTTAAATAGCAATATCTATTTCACTTGACAGTTGGGCTATAGGACTTTTCTCATTTTATACAGTGTATTAAGAGGCAAAGTAGTGGTGTCAGAGTAATTCCCAAAGCTGTATATGTAGACTGTGACCAAGAGGAGCATCCTTATGATGTTCCCTTGTGCACAATTTGCTGTCTTTGTGCTGCAATGAGATGTGAAATAATTTTCTTTGTATTGGTAAGACACTCTATGCTTTGCCTCCTTAAAGGCACTAGGGTTTAAGTACTGTAGTCTGAACCTTGCTATTTGCATATTCCAAACTCTTGTGTAAATGTTGGAAGAACTGTAGGGGAATATAAAGCTGGAGAACAGCTAACAAGTGGAAAAATGGAATAGGAACCTTGTTGGTATTTGAAATGAACCACAAAACTGCAGTTCACTTCTGGATATGGATATAGATTTTTATCTTAGAAACCAGCTATTCAGTTTGGTGTTGAGCCCTAGATAAACCACTATTTTTTGTTTTTATTAGAACAAAAGTTGTACCTGCTTATTGGAAACAATGTTCCTGGGAGAAAGAATTTTGCCCTGGCTGTCAGGAAAAGCCATGAAAAATGCAGTTGCTTTCACTTTTGTACCTATACACTCATATTGTCTCTCTGTCTTCAGTCTACTTCTCAGTGATGTTTTAAAATATCTCTTAATCTGGTACAGAATATCCACATTTGTGAGAAGTTATTGGTTGGTATGGGGGGCGGGGGGGAGAGGGAGAGAAGCAACAGCATTTTCAGCTGCTAAACAAAGTTGGAATTTCTTATTGACTAATGAAGGAACTCCAGGAAGCGCCCAGGTACCAAAGGAATCTGATGAGAGTGATTCAGTTGCTTATATTGCTTGCCTAGGAAATGGTGCAATCAGTACTCTGCAATGATTACACTTTTGAGTGACTTTGGAAATTTTTATTACTAAAGACAGGTTTTCTTTGAGAACTCTGTAGAATGCATCAGAACATAATTGCTGAAATTTCTGCTTGAAAGAGGTTTCTAATCCATGGTAGAATTTTTTTGGTTAAAAACAAGCCAAAAATGACTTTATGCTATCCATCTACCTTTTGTTTTAGGGGAGGCTAATCTATTGGCCTTTATGTGTATGGGGAGATTTACTTTTATTTTGATGTGACCGAAAGGTACTTTTTCACAGCTGCTTAAACTTTGGATTGATTTTAAAATTATTTTAGACCTTACTTAAGAGTGTGCTCTTGGAAGCTCTCATTTCTGAGACAAGATACAAGGTTTGGTTAGATTTTAAGTACTTGATATAAATATATATTATTTTTTTTTAACTTTAACAAATGGATGAATTTTGTCTTGTGTCCTGACTAATGTGAGCTTGGATAAAATTATGCTTGCCTCCTGTTGATCTGGGTAAGACAGTCATACCCTGTTCCTGGCTATTTCCAAGTTTTACACAATACATTGTTAACAAGACTGTTTTCATTCAGTGAAGGATGAACTGATCCCTGTGTATAGCTTGTAAAGCCACGAGGATTCTCTGGAATGAAAGGTGCTAGGTAAATATCAAACATTAAACCTATGCCACTTTTGTAGCAGTTATGTATAATTGATATTTTCTAATATCTATATTTATTGCTATATTTCTAGGTATAATAGGCTTTTTTGTACTTCTAGATCAAAATACTGGATTGTTTCTCTCTAACAGGTCTCCTAAGTTTGTAGAGTGTACAACACAATCTGATTAGCCTTTGCAGTGTAGAATACATCCAAAATTCCAGTTATTTTGGCACCAGCTAAATCTATTAATAAACCGAGAATTTGGTAGGGGACAAGTCTGCTGTTCCGTATTTCAGTCATTCTTTATCCACCAGTGTAAGGTGAGAAATTCAGTGATGATTTTTCCTGTTCTGTGTTAGCCGTTGATTGGGGCAAAAGCAAGACCTCTAGTTTTTAGCGCTGTATAATTTAACCTGCAGCCTAAAGTATGGTACATATAGTAGTTGTAAAGGAATCAAACTTACAATTCTAATGTGAGGGCTAAAAATAAATTTTAGATAATCAACATTATTCTAAATTGTGTAGTTGAGATATATTTGGCAGGAAACATGTTTCTAATTGTGTGATTTATGTGCATTTTTATTTTATATAAATGATCATATGTAGCGCACAATTCTTTCTAAACATTTGCTAAATAGAAAAGTCATTTTTTAATTATATTGATATATGATTATTTGCAACCATTGGAAATAGGTGAAGAAAGGCTAAGGCCCTAAGTTATTTGTTACTTTAGATAATGTTAATCAAAGTTACAGTTTGTGGGTGACATCTTTTTTTTTGGGAACAAAATGTGAATAAGGAACACTGTGGAAAAGTACAGAGGAATAAAGAGAGGAACTGCAGCACAATGCTTGTTGAATTTCTATAGATTTGCAGGTTTTAAGTGTGTGCTAATTAAGTGCTTTGGTGAATCGGAGCCTAAAGGTTACGTTCACTTGTTTTGGAAGAAATCAATAGAATTGGAAGAGTATAGATTCTTTTGTTATGTGGTGGTAGTCAACTTCAGGCATGGCAGTTAACAGATTAACTTTTTAGGGGAATTAGGACCTTAAGTCCTGTTCTCAGAAGCAGTATAAGCAGCTCTGACAAAAGTTGCTGCTTCTAAAGCATCTTTAATTTTGATATTAAATAAGAAAATCAAATACATCAGACTTATTTACCTTTGAAAATGTTGACTTTTTCCCCACCTAAAACTTGGATCAATAAAGAAGGAAACTACCTTTTTTTTTCTTACAAAAACTTGTAATTACCTGTTGTCCATTGCCTGTTTCAAAATAGATTCTGCCATTTACAGAAAACGTAAAAAAGCAACAATATACTTTTAAAATTGTATCTTCTTATTTTACAATGTAGCTTTCCTCGACATGATGACCTTTGTCTCGAGTAGAACCTGTCTGTAGATTTCTGAATTTTCATAAAGGGCTGTAATTGTTATGCTACTTTTAGGATGGGAATATTTGAATTGCTGATATGAAATGTCATAAAACTCTTCAACTGATTTGAACACTGAATTTGTTTCTGCTGACACTATAATCTACATGAGCGCTTTGTGAATGGCAGCACAAGAATTAGGCTGAATGATATTCTAAAATACTTCAGAGAAGTGAAAAGAAGAGCTTATGCTTTTTTTTTGGTTCAAATAACACCTCATTTTATGGAAAGACGAGTCACACAGGTCTTCACTGCAGAACCATTTTGCTGTAGGTGGTTATGCACAGATAGTGTTAAACATGAACAGGCAAATATAGATTTAAAACCCAACATTTTTCATGTTTGTGGTGAAACAAGATGCTTAAAACTCAAGGTATATGCTTTTGCTGTTCTGCTAAAACATGGCTCAGTGTCAGTATGCTAAATAATAATAAGGGTTGCAGGTAGAGGTAGACAGGTAGACATTGTACGTTATAGAATGACTGCTCTTAAACTATTAAAATTAATGATATTCACTACTATCCGGACTCAGGATCAACTCTGGATAATATGGAAGCTGTTAATATTAAGGAAAATCATTATATGATTAATTTCTAAGAGGAGGAATGTTACTGAAGGTCATCAAGTTGTCCCATGTATGTGAATTGTATGAAATATCTATACTATATAATCTTGCCAGGAACATAAAAATAAGCAGGCTAGATGTGTGGAACTGGTTCTAAATAGTTGCATTTTTCTGTAATTTAATCCTGCTTTCTGACTTTTCCTAGAATTAACAAGCAATTGTATCTTGACTTGACCAGCAAAGTAAAGAAGTTTCCTAAATGCTCTGTTTTCAATGTGATTATGTTCAGAGAGCTGTTGTATTAAATTACAAAAAATAATATGACTTTAGTATTTGTACTCTGTATTTATCAAACAGTAAAGGATGAGAACTGGGAAGATATGATGACAGTCTAGTTGTTATAACCTAATAAAAAATAAAGCCAAGTTATCTGTGTAGATTTTTTTTTTCTTACTCAAACAATTTGAGTTAGAAGTTTTTGAAAGGAATCCTAATGTAATGAGAAAAACTTGAATTTTTAAAATGCTTTTTGATTCAGGCTTGTTAAATTATTCTTACGCCTTAACTTCTTTTCTGTTATTAGCTAATAGAAAGCTTAATCAATAAGTTGATGTTAGTCTGTGTCATGTCACACTGACTTCCCGGGAGATTTCTTTGCATGGTGTATTACAAACTCATACCAGTACCAAAAAAGACACAGGATTAATATTGCTCCATTTTTCATTTGTGATAGCAATCCAGCAATGACAAATGTTTCCACATTTAGCAGTAGAAAGGTACTATGGCTGTTTGAACTGTAGTAACTGACATGTAAAGCAGAATTAGCGTGCTCTCAACTTGTTTCCCTTCAAATCTGATTTCCTTTCAAAACAAATCATCTAGAGTCTAAAATTAATGGAAAGGTGGGTGTCGCTTTGTTTTGTTAACAACTGCAGATAGGTGATTCAGGCCCTTTGATATATTCTTTTTGCTAACTAGTTTTTCTTCTATGCAAAGTAATGCAAGGAGTTTTTTTCAGGGCTAAAGCTTTTTTTAAAAAAAAGCTTTATACTAAAAACATTTTGCATGCAGTAAAGGAGCTTGGGTTTTGATATTCTTGGGGCATAACTAGAGAATATCTTTACTCAATGGTAAAAATAACTTGGAAAATATTGTAGGTTGTTCCCTGGAAGTAATCACTTTCTGTGTAAGCATCTTGTATGTTCCAATATGACAAGTTAAGAAAAAGGCTGGTATACTGGAAACTGTGGCCTGTACTGTGGCTCTTTTATCTCTGTTTAGTCTGTGGTGAAGTGTTACGATGATGAATGACTTTCAATTCCCACACTTTCCTTTTCTGGCACTAACAAATTTTCACTCAGTGCCAAACTTTCAAGTCAGACAGATTGTACTTTTCAAACTGAAAAGTCCCACTATGGGACTATTTGAAAACTGTGCTGACAGTAGTCAACCTGAATAGATCATTATTTGCAGTTTTTCCTTATCTTTTCCTTTGTACTCCAACTCCTGTAATTAAGTCTTCTGCTATAAGCAAGTCAGCAATAGTTTTCTTGCTAGATCATCAGTATACATAGATATCTGTGCTCATATTCATGATACGCTTGTGATGTACTGTTGTACCAACCAATATATTTTCTTTTGGAGTAAAAAAACTCTCTAGGAATCTGCAGTGGTACTTCAACTTAAGTCATGAAGGGCTATGATTATTGTGGAAGCCCAGCATCTTAAAATACAGTTTTCACAACTTAAATACAAATTTACACTGAACATCTGTTAAATAACAGTATAAAAAAAATTCTTTAGGATAGGAGAAAAGAATAAGAGGGAAAGCTAAGTCTTACCAAACTTCTGTTGGGTAAGTAGAATTTCTGTAACAAGGATGTTTAAAATTTTTGAAGTCACAATGTGAAGTGTTTAAAGAAAATGAAATTGGAATGTAAAGTTAATTTTGCAACTCTATATGAGATTTTTTTAAAATCTGGAATCTCTTTATTTACTGTATAAAGGGCCGTATCCTATTTTTTACAGGACTAGATTCCTATGCTATTTCTTGAGGCATAAGTTACACTTTCTAAGTTCTCTTTTATTCCATCCAACCACTAGTTACTATCCCCATGGTTGTTTTTCCTGGCTCTTCATACTATTCAAGAGGCAAGATGTGGCTCTTTGTTGTCCTCTATCCATTTGCTTCTGGGTATATAATGAAGTTCTAAGCAAAACAAACAAACAAAAAACCCCCAAAAGCCCCCCCCCCCCCCCCCCCCAAAAAAAAAAAAAAAAAAAAAAAAAAAACAAAAAAAAAACCTGTTTGTCATTATCATTCCTTGACTGTGTTTCTTTGTTTCTTTTCTCTTCCATAATAAAATCTTCAGAGCAGATGCAGTTTCTTTTTGAGGAGCCTCACCATGTTGTGAGAATATTCATAAATAAATAATTCTTATTTGCTGGAAGCATGAATAGACCTTGGTGTTCTGATTAGTCCAGCCAGGAAAACTGGAACACAACACAGGCTGGGCCACAGTGTGATAGCTGTTTTGCTTAATCTTTAAAAGAAAATTAATAAATTTACATACGTAAGCACTTGAAAATTAAGAAATGCTAACAGTGTAGTTTTATGCAGTTTTAACTTAGTCCTTTAACAGGTTTACCTGTAGGTCTCCAGCATTATATGAAGCAGAATCTTGCATAAGAAACAGTGTGTGTATGCCTAATCAATTTAGTCTCACTGAATACATATGTTTAAAGCTATGTGAGAGTTAATTCAGCCTTGTGTAAATTACCATTAGGATAATGGTCTGATTTTTCTTCTTGTCTAATGAAATATTAAACTCTTTAATGCCTAATTTTTTTCGACTTCCATCAGAAGTGATGCTATCTTATGTGATTTCCTTAACATAATAAGGAAGGTATGAAAATATCAAATATTACTATAGAGATTTTTACGTTTTGGGTATTATTGGGAGATCTGTAGGATATAACTAATGACAGTCAATGGATGCCCATGGTTTCACTCATTCTGAGGCACATAAAACCAGTTTCTGTTTTCTGTGTTAAAACAATTGCTTTATTTTCCTGAGAATTCCTTTGGAGACTTCCATTCAGGTAACTTACACTGCTCCCTTCTCCTAAGTTTCCTACTGTAATTGGCAAAGCCTGTGTATGTACCCAGTGAGGCTGCAATAGGTTTAGAGACCAGTTGGTCAAAAGTCAGATTCAAATTGCATAAAGCTATTTATTTTTGGTTTTGTGAAAGGGGAATAGTATACTAAAAAGTTTTTGTATCATTGACTTTTGTTATGCAGTTGAAAGTGCCATGATTCACTGTAGGCTTAGAAATTATTAATTACCTTTCTTTTTTGAAAAGAAGATAAATGTTAAGTGAATCATAGATGAGTGATTTTTTTTTTTTTTTTTTGCCACTATTTGAGTTGCAGGACTTGATGGCTGCAGGAGATTTTTAACGGCCCAGAAATCTGTTGGTAAGGAGATGAAACAGAACACAGTTCCTTAAATGTGTTCAGAGAATATTTTCATACAAAGAAGAAAGCAATTGGGTGTAGGCTTTTGAAGATTTAATTATGACTGGTGAGAAGAAAAGTGTTAAAACTGTCAAGGTTGAAGGAATACTGAGAACAGCTGTCACCAGTGTAAGTCATGATCCCTGGGATAGCAAGAAGGAATAATAGCAAAATAAAAACAATAGATTTCAGTATGGCAGGCTCCATTAAACTCAGAACTGGTCAGTAAAATCTTCTGAGGGCTCCTCAGAGGTACTAAAGAAACTGCAGTCTCTCTGATTAATTATATTAAAGGCACAAATACATACTCTCCCATTAGAGAGGGAAAAGTAGGAACTATATGAAGTCACTTAGTAAAGCTGATGATTTATGTTGGGAGGCTGCATCAATTGAAAAGCTATCTGTAACCAAAGAAGAGGGTGGTCTCGTTACCAGTCTGATACTCTTTCCTTGAACTGGTTCTGGTGCTTTGGAGCAGCTAATGAGCAGCCTAGGAGAGCTAAATTTGGTGAGAACTCTTGATTTTTCTGTTGACTGCTTTTGGCAGCAGCTGGCTGTTAATTCAGACATTACATGAAATCTCATCGTGACAAGAGTGTGGCTATCAAACATGGCATAGAACTTTACAGGGAGTGGACACAAGGTCATCTTGTTAAAGATGGATAGAGAAGCCTAGCATTAATATGTATAGGGGAAAAAAAAATCAACTGAGTGAAATAAATATGGTACAGAACTGGTCAGAAAACTGTAAGAATAAATTTGTATTTCCATGGAAATTGCATGGAGATCCACTGGTGCTTCAGCCTATACTATTCTTCACTTTCATAAATGCTTTGAGTGATGGTATAGACAGTCTTCAGGCAAAGCCAAGCTGAAAGAAACTATCGGAGTTCTAAATGTTGGAAGATACACTGAGAATCCAAAATTATATTGTTAAATGGTGAATAAGATTGAGGAGAGAAGTGAGGTTAGAAATTGCTCAATAGGAAAAAGTACAAGTTGTACTTCAGCCAGAAAGAAAAACTACATGAGAAGGAATGGCTAAGTAGATAGTTGTTTTGCAAATAAAGGTTGTAGTTGACTCATCAGTGGTAAGACCTCTGAACTGGAGAAATAAGTTGTCTAGACTACATGTAAAATCAACTATCTTAATAGTCTTCAAGTATCTAGCTGCTGCTGTGAAGAGGGAGGAGAAAACCTGGTCACCATGGTACATAGCCTCCTGTTCTGTTCTTCAGGTTTCAGCAAGGAAAAACTAGATTGCATTTAAAAAAAAAAAAATTAAAAGTATGTGCTTTAGGGAAAAATTGCCAGAGGATCAAATAGTTAACTCTTCTATTGTCTTAAATACACTGAAGAAGCTTAAAAAGTGTTGAGTATGTGAATTGCATATGTATGTATCTTAGTGTGCTATTACCATGGATTGTCTCCAATTTAGTTCTGTTTCAATCAAAGTAAGCACAGCTGTGTGTGTTTCAGTTCTGATAGGAGATGTTGTGAATGCTAACAGAGGAAATGCAGATAGTGAATTCTCATCCATCACTTTAACACACTCTACTATGGACTGAACTGTGATAAGGGATTCTTGTCACACTGCAATTTCCAGCTTTCCGAAATACTCCTTTGTACTGTGTCTCTTAGGGGGGTGATAGAGGGTGGGGGAAGCACAACAAGAACATTTGTGAAAACTTGAATGAAATTGCTGTGAAGTTGCCTCCGATGTAGCTCCTTGGACTGTCTTTGATGTTCCATAAATGACAGGACAAGCTTGGTTTAAAACATGGCTTTTAAAAGTTTGCCTCTCTTTGGTTGTTTTTCTTTTTTCATTTGTTATTTGATTGGTGGAACCTTTTGCATTTTCAGTGACTTTGTATCATTTTGCATGTAAAAGAGCTGTTTCAGGCTATTCGTGCCCTGTTATGCAAAAATGCTTCTTGCTGTTTACAGAAATTAAGTCAAAAGCTTTACTGTCCTTTTTTAGTAGTTGAATATTTTATGCTGCATTGTGGCAAGTGAAATTAGAGAACAGTATCTCAAACTTAATATCTATCTGTACTGTGAATTTTTTTACTGGTATTTTTTGTAAGAAGTTGAGAATGTAAGTGGATATTTGCATTCAGTTAGTGAGGGGGTTGAATCTGTGCTTTGTAAATACCTGATAGTCATCCCGCTACTGTTACATATTAGAAAGTGAAACAAATCTCACTCAACGTTTATTTTGTATTAGCAATGCTTTATTTAAAACTGTAATCCTTCATTTAAGACAAGGCTAGGATTAGCAAGGTATTTTGCTCAAGGTTAATTGCCTCACTGGAAAGCCTTCTTCAATAAGTAAGATTCATGTTATGTATAACAGGCTGCAAAGTATTTTAGAAAACAAAAATCATGCCCAAGAAAGAGTTGTCTTCCTCTCAAATAAAATTTCCCCATTGTTTCAGTGTTGCATGTGTTCTCAAAGTAAATATTGACTATTTCTACTGAACATCTTGTAAAATACTTCCCGGTAAGGAGATCTGATCATTAATAGTAAAAGGATGATGTATTTGTGTTTTCTAAAGTGAAGTTCTACTTTGAATATCCTTTAAGGATGGTCGTGTTTCTGTAACCACTGTTTTGATTAACATGAATATTTTTTTCTTTTGGTTATAATATTTAGAATTTACTGTCAGGAATACGTCTTTATTGCTCTTCAGCTGGATTTCAGAAATGCATTTCCTAGTAAAAGAAGTATTTTCTATACTAATATGGATTTCTTAACATCACCTGACACTAGGTGTGTCTATAAAAAAAAAAAAAAAACCCAAAACTTTTGTTAGTCATTACCTCTCCATCCTTCACATGTTCTGATTGGAAAAAGTAGGCCACTGTTATTTAACGCTAACAGACAGCCTGTGATACATCTAGAAATAATACGTAATGAAAAATACAGGTGTATTTCCCCAAATCCCAAATGTTATACCTTTCTCCAAAACACTAAAAATTAGTAAACCTTTAATTAGAAGTGTTTATTAGGCTCAATATTTTACTAATGGATTCTTCAAAAGATCAATTAATTTTTAGGAGGGTTTGGGTAGGTAATTCCTTATAGGTACATTTGTAAAATTTTAGGAATTAACTATATAAGGTGTCTGATTTAAGATCTCAAAGTATTTGTGCCTGGTGCATTCCAGCTGGAGATGGAATACACTCTGTGTGCTGGTTCAGTGTGCAATAATTGGGGAAAACATAACTCAAATGCATATAATGTGGTTATTGGATCCTCAGAGCTAAGTGTTTTTCTTCTGCAAGTACACTAAGCCACACTACTTGCTAATTAGGTGTAAACTTTACATGTCAAGATTCATATAAATGTGTATTCCAACAACATATTTTTGAGTGTTTTAAATTGCTGTCCTTTTTGTTAGCCTATTCTAAATAATATAGGGGTTATTTGACCGCATTAGTGGGATGTTCAGCTCAGCTATCTGCTCAGCTACCTGTCTGTATTTCTACCACAGTAGATAATCTGAAGAAAGGACCTGGATTTATGATTAGTTGAACCTGCCATTGGTCCAGTGTAATTTGGTAGCTTGTAGGATACTTCCTTGTTCCTTGTTTAAAGTTTGTGCTTATGTGAGATGATTCATTAAAAGACCAAACCTCTGTTTTTTATTGATTTTTCTTTGAAACATGAATGTTCTGGAACTACTATTTGGGAAGAGCAAGTCTTTACCTCTAAAAGACAGAGTTCCCAAACAGTGAATTTTTGCATGCCACTTAATTTCTTTAAAAGAGTGTAAGATACTTAAGTTACCAAATCAGTCAGTTATGGATAGACTGTAGGTAGCTTTTAGTCCATGATGACAGGAAGCAGTTGATTATTCTGGGGTTTCTTTTGTCTCTTTGGACTTCTGATTTTTTTTCCCTTAGGTAATATGTTATAGCAGGCAATTGGAGTGATCTGTTTTATGAATACAACCTGAAGCCTAAGTATATTTTTAGATAATGGGCTAAGAGACTAAGAATGCAGTTATCTTGAGGCAAAGGCAATGTGTGAACTCCCTAGCAAAATGTATGTATGGCTGTTTTTCTCTTGAGATCTCTTTTTGGAGGACTTGGACTTTTCATCGCTTCTGTGTATTAATACATTTCGCCATTCTTCAGGCCAGAGTTCTAAAAGCGTTTTATTCTCTATGACTGAACTCTATCCTCTGTGTATTGCACCGTGGACCAAGATGTTGGGATGCAGTTGGCCCTCCTACAAGCGCACAGACTATTCTAGATGTGTGGTCTGCAAGTCCTTGAACAGAACACACTGGAAGAAGTGGTTTTAAGTAACTTTCCACACTTCACTCTTGCTACTAATAAATCATTGAAAAATTATACTGTGTTTCCCTAGTTGCTCTAAAGCGTCTGTCCTAGCATGGGAGGGCAGCTGATTTTGCGAAGTGCTTTCCTGGGATGTATGGTACTATTCCTTGATCAGTTTTCTATGGTTTCTTTAGCTTCTATAGTATCTTTTTAGCTTCGAGCTAATATACTAGAAGCTACTTTTTAAGTTTTCCAACAGGAAAATAGTGTGCCTGAAGTGCTTTCAGTCATCCACCCAAGCATTGCATATAAATATATATATATATGCATACATATATGTAATTTTTCTGGCCTTGGTTAGACTGCATAATGTTCTGAATTAGTCTTAATCCCTCTCCCACATCACTGATCATATTTTGTTAACTACATGGCACATATTGCCACTAAGTATTGTTGAGAATTGTGTTCCTAAAGCTCATTTCTCTAGAAGAACCATATGGTATACATAATGCTGTGATGTGGTCTTTGGTTACTGACAAGTGAATAACAGTTTGAAATGAAAGCAACCTTATATTCATCCCTTAGATTAAAAATTTCTGGATTTGTAAAGAAATGAAAGGTGACAGAATAAATTTTAATTTTTCTGATTTTCTGCAAAGAGAATACAAACCTTGCTTGACAGGTACCATACAATGATGGGGAAGTACTTAGTGTTTAATAAAGCTGGATTGGAAGTAATCTACAGGAAAGAAGTGAAAACATACTTTCAATCTCCACCAAAACTGTCTGAATGTGGGACTAGGTTGGCAAGAGGCTATCAGGACTAAGTGATAGACAAACTCCTTGTGATGAGGAAAAAGGTGGGGCATGAACTCATCTTCCTTGTTTGCTCCGACAACTGAGGCAGATAGTATGTGTGACTGATTTAACTTTGAGTACATAACACTTTTGTTATTAGCAGATTTTCTTCTGTGTTTAGGAGCTGAGAGGGAATACTGCCTTTTTGACAAGCTAGGGAAGCTGCAGATGTGCTGTCTCTGTTCACAACAACACAGCTTCAATGTGAACAAATGTGAACACAATCAGTATAAACTGTGATTGACATGTCTTCATGTGGTATATGTTATGCAAACAGAAATAAGGAAAAAAACCCCCACAAAACAAAAACAAACAAACAAAAAAAACCCAAAACACCACCACAACTCTGACTAGTCTTTCTTCAACCTTTTGATTTATTGTAATAGTAACTCATGACTATTGCCTGGATATTATTACTTATGGCAACATACACAGGAAGGAGATAATACTATGGATTTCTCATTTCAGTTGCTTTTCCTGCATTTTGTTGTAATCTGTCTATCCTAATGTGATGTATTCCAGATGAACTGAGCAGGAAAGTCATTCATTATCATGAAAAAGGAGGGAGTTGAGTTAAAAGCCTCATTTGTCAAGTAAATGAAAATTGTCTTTATTTTGATCACTTGCTATTTGTGAAATATGGACAATTTCAGAATCCCTTTTAAAAAGAAAAGAAAAAAGTTTTACTGTTCCAGTTAGAGCTGTTTGGGAAGCACTAATTATTGTCTTTTGCAGGGAGAACAAAATAATGAACACTTCCATATTGTCACCACTAACCATGATTAGTCCTTCAGATAAAATTTCAAGAAATGCTTCATACAATGGTTTCATACAATATTCACTATACTTTTAATTGGCAGAATTTAGTAATTCATAGCTGTTTAGTAGCTTTATTTGTATTTTTCTTGTATTATTGCCAATAGGGCCTTGGGCTCAGAAAAGGTCCAGTATAGACATCTTTCCTTTACAGCCCAAGGGGTACAGCGTCCTCCTATCGCTGTCTGTACTTGCTTGCCATAAAAAATGCATTCCGAGGAACTGGTTTTCAGAATTTAAGTTTTGTAATATGTGCCCTAATATGGGACTTACCCATTTCATTGGGAGTGCTCATCTGGATAGAAACTAAGAACAATCCTTCACAATATTCCTGTCATCTGTAACTTAAGGGACAGATTTTGCTCTACTTCTGCTGTAAGTGAACTTACAGACCTAATTTAAACTTATTTGATTCCTTTAAGTAGAAATGGAAGTATCCAGTGAAAAAACAGAAGAGAAGCCCAATACCAATTTGGAAGTACACTGCATGTAGCACATACCTAGCAAACAGCATGCAATGATCAGAACAGAAATTACTTTTTTTGACGAGGTATAGCTCTAATTCAGTGAAGTTTGCAACTGCTAAGAAAAATGTGGACAGTTTTGATGCCCTTTCAGGAAGAAAATGGAATTTTTCTGGGCTTCAAAATTTGTTAGATCTTGTGATGTTTCTGTAATAACAGTGATTTTTGGCATAAGTGAATGTGCATAACTTACATCAATAGCAGTTTGTTTATATCATAATAATGGAAGATTCACAAATTCTGCTTAAAAACACTCAGAGAAAGAAGCAGGAATGATGAACAGAGAAACTTTATGCCCCCACTGCAATGCAACAAAAGCTTGCTTAAGTAAAACCAGCTAAACTAATCAATGCTGAACTTTGTTTAATTCGAGGAGCATAACAATAATGTCAAGACTTCAGCTACATCTGGCCTGAAATTTGACAATGCTATCAAGATGCTTAAATTAAATACAAAAGTAATTAAGCACTTATTATCCAACTTTATTCAAAGCATTACAGTTTTTATGTGGTTTTGCATTGGATTTGCTTGGCAAGGTTTTGGTAGCAGGGGGGCTACAGGGGTGACTTCTGTGAGAAGCTGCTAGAAGCTTCCCCTATGTCAGACAGAGCCAGTGCCAGCTGGCTCCAAGACGGACCCGCCGCTGGCCAAGGCTGAGCCAATCAGTGATGGTGGCAGCACCTCTGTGATAATGTATTTAAGAAGGGGGAAAAGTAACTGCACAACTGCAGCAGGAGAGAGGAGTGAGAATATGTGAGAGAAACAACTCTGCAGACACCAAAGTCAGTGAAGAAGGAAGGGGAGGAGGTGCTCCAGGTGCTGGAGCAGAGATTCCCCTGCAGCCTGTGGTGAAGACCATGGTGAGGCAGGCTGTCCCCTTGCAGCCCCTGGAGGTTAACGGTGGAGCAGATCTCCACCTGCAGCCTGTGGAGGACCCCACACCAGAGCAGGTGGATGCCCGAAGGAGGCTGTGACCCCATAGGAAGCCCGTGCTGGAGCAGGCTCCTGGCAGGACCTGTGGAGAGAGGAGCCCACACTGGAGCAGGTTTGCTGGCTGGCTGGACTTGTGACCCCACGGGGGACCCATGCTGGAGCAGTCTGTTCCTGGAGGACTGCACCCCATGGAAGGGACCCACGCTGGTGCAGTTTGTGGAGGACTGTCTCCTGTGGGAGGGACCCTAGGCTGGAGCAGGGGAAGAGTGTGTGGCATCCTCCCCCTAAGGAGGAAGGAGCAGCAGAGACAATGTGTGATGAGCTGACCGCAACCCCCATTCCCTGTCTCCCTGTGCTGCTGGGGGGGAGGAGGTAGAGAAATCAGGAGTAAAGTTAAGCCTGGGAAGAAGGGAGGCGTGGGGGAATGTGCTTTAAGATTTAGTTTTTATTTTCTCATTACTTTACTCTGATTTGATTGGTAATAAATTAAACTAATTTCTCCAAGTCAAGTCTGTTTTGCCTGTGACGGTAGTTGGTGAGTGATCTCCCCCTGCCCTTATCTTGACCCACGAGCCTTTAGTTGTATTTTCTCTCCCCTGTCCAGCTGAGGAGGGGAGTGACAGGGCAGCTTGGTGGGCACCTGGCCTCCAGCCAGGGTCAACCCACCACAGGTTTTGACTTGTTTCGTGAGCTTAAGTTATCAAGTTGTTTTCCACTGAATGCTTTTTCTATTCTTATGCAAGTGACTGGTGGCTTTACATCCTCTTGTATTTACTTTAGTAAGCAGACTTGTTTAAATGAGTCTGTAAATGTAAATTGGCTCATCTTTTTTTGTTGACTATTATTAGATTTTGCTAGAAAGAATAGAGCCATTAATGTGTTTTTAAGGCATCATTTCTGTTTAAATAAATTGAATGAAGAGGGAGACTGAAAGTTGGGCAGAACCTGAAACCAGGGAGTTAAATGCTTCAGAAGTTATGTTTTCAGCTTTTTGGATGCCAGCAAAAATCTTGAGCTTCAGTACTGGCTTTAGACTGATAAAGACGGCAATCCCATCATCATCCTGTGAGTTAAAATAGTGGTCTCAGTTCTCTGAAACACGTAGGCTTTCCCTTGTTTTTTCCTTGTAGTTTCAAAGAAAAGTGAAGAACTCAATAGTGCTGCTACACTTTAAATTATCTTCTCACTATAAAGTGTTTTTATTTAAGACTTGTGTGTCAGCATATCAAGGTAGATATATTTGTGCTAGTGCACTCTATTTAATAATCTGTAACGTGAAGATACTAGCTTAGAATATTTTAGAAATCTTAAAAGTTTATTTTATGCTTTTCTAATTTCCCACTGATGCATAATTAAATATCACTAATTACATAGAGTGGGAGGCTGTATTTCTTACTGTGGGAAATGAATGAAAAGTGAGCAATAGGTTAATGCCTGTAGCAGTGTGTCTGAGGATGCTTTGTTTCTAAGCTTTAGATCTTCATGACTTGGAAATCTCTGAACATAGCTTTTGTCTTAATTCCTGTTTAAAAAAAAAAAAGGCAGGAAAACCAACAACTTTGGAGAGCTAAATTTGATATGTGTTATCTGGAAACAGCCTTATACAGAAATAAAACCAGAAATGCTCAAGTTATGTATTTATATGTATCACAGTACCCAGAAGCTCTATTAGAAAAAAGTATAGAACATTCATATGGTCTCAGTGAGACTTGGTTTTTGTTTCTTTAGGTTTTGGGGAGTATTTGGCATGAAATGTTGGGGGTTTTTTTCTCTCCTTTTTTCCTTCAGTACACAGCTTTCATAACTAGTAATTGCTTTTTTTTTTTTCATTTGGAAAATAACTTTGTATCCCAAATGACATATGTGTTAACTAACATTAAATGTATTTAATATTTCTTCATTTCAGGAAGGGGGAAAAAATAGCAGTTCAATATCCTTGCTGAGCTCACATATTCACATATGTTGTTTGTGAGATTACTGTGGTGTAATATCCATGTTTCAGTTAATAGTTCTCTGAAAATCATAATTTCACCAGTTCTCATTTGTGATTTATCTGAACTCTTGGAATTTATGATTGAAGCTAATTACATTTCAGTGTTCAAACATGATAAAGGGGGTAGGTGGGGAAGGAAAAAATGTCACCCACAGACTTGACCTGTGTCAGAGATGCTGTGTAAAGACTAATCAGTCTTGATTTGCATGGAATACTTGGCTGTTTTAAAGGTAGAGCAGCATGGGAAAACGTGAGGTGAAACTTAGAATGTGGGAAGAACTGGGAGACATTGCAGGACTTAGGCAATGAGGAAACAGAAAATTGTATGAGAATAGTGGATGAGGAAATATGCATGGGGATGCGGTAGGCTTTTGTGCAGGGAGATATGGTGGTCTCATCTGGATGCCTTTAAGTTTAGCAAGTCTTCTTCCAGACTTTGTTTTTCACAAGACTGTTCAACATGCTAGCCCCAGTTCTAGATATATGGAATCCCTACTCTTAAAGACAATTAGGACATCTTTTCAATTCAGAAATGAACAGAAACACATTAGGAGCAACAAATTAATGTTGTCTGGTACAGAACTGAGTCATTGAAGGTGAGAGAATTTTGACATAAATGTTAGTGTGGAACTGGGTGAAGAGACCCTGATTTCATTCCTTGCTACATATCCTGTTAGCAGCAAGTTTTGATGTGGCACAAAATTTCTGTAATATTGGTTCATTGTTATTAACAACAGAAATGACAAACTTTACATTCAAACAGTTTCTACATCTTATGAAAATGTATCTGACTTTATCCACAAAGCTGTTACATCAGGCTCCTATCAGTTCTGTCTCTTTTTTTTTTTTTTTTTTTTAATACTGCCTATAGGGTGAAAGCAGAAATCACCTTAGGAACACTTGTGTCTTATAATCAATGAAAAATAAAATTGATGCTAGAGCTGTAGAAAAACTTTTACTAATAACGAGATCTTTTGGAGAATAAAGGCTATAGAAAATGTAAGGGGAAAAGTTTTCTGGGATTTGATGGACTCTGAACATGCAGTGAAGAGGACAGGGCACTCATTTCAGCCTCACAATCATTAGTAATGACTCAAGTGCCCCCAGTGTAATTGTCGAAGTTGCGAGTTTTCATTGCCAATTCTGTGACCCACTGTTTTTTTGTTTGACATTTCATCGGTACTTGTGCAATTGAAGGAAAAATTAGACAAAAATTGGAGAAGAGAAAGGAGACTGCCTGTGTTAATGATGATAAGCTCAACTAGTAGAAAAAAGTGTTTGTGGCTTTCTTTGAATGCTTTTCATTGTCTTAAGATAACACTTAAATGGTCACTTCAACAGACTAATCTTGTTTAAAAGAGAAAGCAAAAGGGACAAAAATCTGCAAATGTGAGATATAGATTCTGTCTGTGATTAGATTCCTATGCGCTCCTCTTGGGTGAAAAAGACAAAATGGTTGGAAGAACAAAGTATTCCTGTAATTCTTTATTTCTATTCTATAGCCATGGATAATGTAGTCAGGATAGTAAGTGGTGTTTTGGTTTCATTTTTCAAGAGAAAAGCGTTCATATATGCAGAATAAAAAAAAAAATCCTTACTGTTTTTCTAATTATAAAATATTCATTTTAATACAATTGTTACTTAAGAATCTGTCTTAAAATATATAACATAATAATCAAGGTAGGCAGTAGCTTTTTTTTAGGTACAAACTCAGGGATGTGCAAACACCATCCAGTGTACAAGGCTTCAGGATTCTAAAAGTCAGGTGGTACAGGTGACATCTTTACATTTCATACAGCTCAATGTGTTCAATAGAGCATTCACAAAAACTCAATGCTGTATTGAATGGTGCTGAATGTCAGTTAAAATACAACTTGGCTGGGACACAGAAAAGCAAGTCTGCAATATTATAGTAAATATAACAATGTTAACCTCACTTTAGAAGATAAACAGGAGGAGGAGCAAGGTTTCTCAAGATTCTTAATTATTTAAGTGACAGTTGGATTTTTGATGATTGTTGCCTCAACAACTTTCTCTCAAGAATACCTGGTTTCATGGGTCTTTTGTCTCTGTAGACGTACTGCTTTGCACTTCCCCGCACTGAAATGAATTTCTGTTAAAGGCCAATTTATTTAATTTAGTTGGGATCCTTCTAGAGTTCATCAGTTAAAATAACAGAAATGTCAAATACAATTCCCTTAATACTCATGAATAATACTTCTTAAGTATGAGCACTTCTACCAGTCTGTTACACTAAAAACTGAATTGAAACCTGTAAATAAAATAGATCTATCATACTGGCTCTTCAAGTCTTAATACATTTGCTTTAGGTTCAGATGAATATTAATAGCATTTATTCAGATAAACAAGTTTGTTACAGAGGAGCTGACAGTGTATGATTTATGCCAGTGATTCTTCACTCAGACGTAAATGCATGAAGTTTCCCAAGATGCTCGTACAGCCCGGTCTGCTCCTCTTCCTCCATCACTCCTTGTACCAACTCTCATGCTCATTAGATTTGCTCATTGTGCTGGTTTTGGCTGGGATAGAGTTAATTTTCTTCACAGTAGCTAGTAGGGGGCTATGTTTTGGATTTGTGCTGAAAACAGTGTTGTAACACAGGGATGTTTTAGTCACTGCTGAGCAGTGCTTACACAGAGTCAAGGCCCTTTCTGCTTCTCACCCCACCCCACCAGCAAGCAGGCTGGGGGTGCACAAAAAGCTGGGAGGGGACACAGCTGGGACAGCTGACCCCAGCTGACCAAAGGGATGTTCCATACCATATGATGTTATGCTCAGCATATAAAGCTGGGCGAAGGAGGAGGAAGGGGGGGACATTTGGAATGATGGCATTTGTCTTCCCAAGTAACTGTTATGTGTGATGGAGCCCTGCTTTCCTGGAGATGGCTGAACACCTGCCTGCCCATGGGAAGCAGTGAATGAATACCTTGCTTTGCTTTGCTTGTGCGTGCAGCTTTTGCTTTCCCTATTAAACTGTCTTTATCTCAACCCATGAGTTTTCTCACTTTTGCTCTTCTGATTCTCTCCCCTATCTCACTGGGGGGGGATTGAGCCAGCAGCTGTGTGGTGCTTAGTTGCCAGCTGGGGTTAAACCACAACAGTCCTTTTTGGTGCCCAATGTGGGGCTCAAAGGGTTCGAGATAACAACAGGTTGGACTGGAATGTGCTAGATTGAATCTATAGCTGTTATTGCTGTTTAGCTGTGAATTGGCAGGCTTCTGTGCTTGCCATGGGGCTTGCTTGCCTTACTGTATATTAGAGTCTAGTGCTTGTTAGTGGCTGCTTTTTGCTTTTGCTGCTTGCTGTACTGCTTACCATCTGACTCTGCTGAGCCTGGGAACATTTTGATAACAGTAATGGTGATGCACCTGGGCAGGCAGATGGCTAGGGCATCGCTGCTGATTCTGTGCTGCTGTACTGGACAGGCTGGAACTCCAGTGTGGACTCAAATTGAAGGGACTGTGACCTGTGGATGAGTCCATGCAGGAGCAGGACACCCTGAAACGTCTGTGGCTGTGGATAAGCCCATGCCAGAGTGGGTATACCTCTGGAGGGATTGTGGCCCAAGGATAAGTCCACGCTGGAGAAGGTACAGGTTGCTGGCTGGGGTTAAACCATGACACTCAGGTTTAATTTCCTTGCTGTGAGAGGATTAGTCACTAATGATAGCCAGCTTAAGAAAAGGTGGAGGAACACTTTGTGGCTCAGCAGTTTCACAAAATTACACCAAAAGTTTGTAAGGTACCTGGGTGGTAAGCTATGATGTGATTCTAAAGGGGGGGCTGGCTTCAATAGGATTCATTTGAAGAATGCATTTTTCACTGCAAGGAAAAACTATCCTGTGCATACTATCTTAAAGCATTTATCTATGTCACTTCTGAATTATGAGTTGTAAACAAGTAGCGTAATTTTAAAAACAATACTACATTTTCTTCCTTTTTTCCCCCCACTAATTCATTCCTAATCAAGTTTAATGGTTTACTTTAACATGTCAGTTATGCAGATCTTCCCACTGGGGTTCAGTGATACTAAGAAGATCAAATTCGTCTTCATGACAAAAATGAACCTGATGCTAGAAACTGACAAAATAAACTGATATTAGTGTGTTACACTATTAGTATCATTACATCTTTTGTGACTTCATGATAAGTTTTCATTCACTTGTGTCATCCAATGATTTGTCACTGTAAGAAAAGTCTGGGAAATTGCTAGCTGCTAAGCTGTTTCACTGTAGATTGATGCTTAGAAGATAGGTTGACTGAACACTATTGGACTACTATATGCTTGAATTTTTAGTATTTTTGGTGGTGTGGACTCATCATTGTTGAAGTACTTTTTCAGGACAGATTGCAGGAAGGAAATCTATAATTCAATCAATAGTTGATATTTAGTAGACAAAATGAAAATTCCATTTATGTTATTTTTGAAGGATCAGAACAGAATATCAGAAGTGTTCTTTGCAACAGGAACCAGTTATTTAGGCTTTTTGTGGAGTAAATTTAATAATGTTTACCAAAGAACTTCTTGAATAACCTGTGAAGAAGAATCATAGTTAGCAATTCTATTAATGTGTATTTTTAAGAAACATCTATACTCTCTGTCTTAAGTGACAGGGTAAGACCTGGACTCTTATTAAATCTACTCGCATCAAAGCAATCTTTGGCCTGATTTCTAAGATGAACAGCAGTAGGGGTTTTTGTGTTAACTCTAGTAAACAACTCACAGGGTTAAATCAGAAAACATTATTAATAGTATTGCATTGTAATTGTGTTGTATGCACAATTACAGATACTTTCATTGGTTATTGGAGGAATAGTAAAAACATAACTGGAAAGTAATTACTTTAAACTTAACAGAGTTAATCCCACAATGATGTCCTGTTCTGAATAAGTGAAACCTTCAGGTCTGGGCATACATTTCCACATGCCAAGAAAGTTGTTACTTGGAATTATGTGTGTAAGTAACTTATTTGCCAAAGTTATGAACCCTGACTAACAAGCATATTCAAGGCTTTGAGCTCATTCCCTACTGTTTACTCCTTAGACTCGCATCTGGCTCACTTTCTACTTTTGTGTTGTTCAGTTTCTGTGATTGCTTCACTTGGGTATGAAAACAGGACACAGCTGCTATGTCAACCCTGAGCTCTCTGATCTTGCTAGCCAGTTAAAATTAGCATGAGTTTGGTCTGCAAAGATAAGAAGTAGAGAACAGATTTTTTTGTGTTTCTGTGCTTATGAGTCTTACCTCTTGTTTTACCTTGAAGATCATACTCTCATATAGGGCTCAGTGTTAGTATCTGAACATAAATTATACAGTTTATATTAAGAAAATTCTTATTTATAGAAAATTAATGTCTGTATGAGACTGAACAGCAAAGAATCAATCAAGAAAATCCAGGGATGACTTTTGCATTTAAATAAAAGGAAGCTGCAAGGTTACTTTTATTTTCCAAATGAAATTTAGCTTTACACAAAGCAAAGATGTACCATGGAGGATGTCAAGACTGGTTATTAGAATGGCTTAATTGCGGTAGCTGAACTGAGTGTTCTAGGTGGCTTCAAGTAGGACGGCAAGTCAAGAAGGGATGATGCTCTAAGGTAGAGCTGTAGATGTTTGATATTTTGAATTTTCATCTGTTACAGATAAAACTGAAGTGAGATTCCATAAAATCCCCGATTCCCTGTTAGTATTTTGTTCATTTGCATTTTGCTAGTCTGGCAGTCCTGATGTGAAGCGTTAACATATGCTGCAATTTTTTTTTTTTGTTGTTGAGGGACCTTACAGGTCACTTGTTATGGGGGGCAGAAATTAACTTGGTTTTCAATTTCTGAAGGAAAAGCCTTGACTTATCCTAAGACTTAGCAATAACATCTGTGTTGTGGTTTGCTTGGGTTTTTTTTTTTTCCTTTTTTTTTTTCCCTCCCCTCAGAGTTCACCATTGCTGTTGGTGGTAGACTTCAAATTTAATTGTTGAATCCTGTTTGAAACTGTCTTATTCTGAATTCTCATTAGGGGTTTGGGCTTCTGGGTTAATTCCTTTTTGCGGCAGAAAACTGAAAGGCACGACACAGTTTTCTAGTCCATTTTAAACACGGTTCTATGAGAAATTGAGACTTTCAACAATACATAAAGGAACAGGACGCTTCTGATATCTGAACCTGTTAGGTTGTACAGATACATTTAAAGTTACTGATATGTTTTGGACTTTGGAACACAAAATTCATGTAAAATGTCCTCAATTGAAGGAGATTGCATCTGTGCTTTTGATGTTCCTTTCATTCCCTGTGTAAATGAGTACAAAATGCCTCTTGGGCATAGGCATGTAGAGCAGAAATAAAATGATCAAAAGGATCTCTAACTCTCAGATGGCTAATTCTTTTTTTTTTTTCTGCATGAAAATCTGTAAGAAATTCAAACTCCTGTGGAAAGTACTTTTGTGTACTCCCATTCCAAGTACACTTGTAATCTCCATAATTTATCTGTGTATCTGTATATTTGTTTTATGCCTTGATACTCATCTTGCTTATCTGAAAAATAAACTGTATCACAAGTTAATCAAAAGGAAGGGTAAAGGAAGTGATTGTTGTGTGCCTTATACACAACACAGGCTGTTCAGGAGAAAAAATAAGATGTAGTTGATTGCAAATACTAGTCAAGAGAAATAATAGCCAGTAGAGGTTTCATTTCTGATCCAGTTCTATTCTTAGAATTAATTTTTAAGTTGTTATATCAAGGAAGCGAAAGAATGACACTTGCAGAATTAATGAGAAATTCTCTTTAAGGTATTGTTAGCAAATAAAGATTTCGGACACAGTGCTCAGGTGCCTAGTTGCATAGCTTTGAAGATGAGAAATAAGAAAAGATACTTGTACCTTTGCACTATTCAGTCTGTGGTATTGCCTGTCAAGAGGAAATGGAAATAGTAGCATTAACTTAGCAATATGTTTTTAACCTTATAGTACTATAAAAGTTAGTTTGAAAACATGAATTTCAGGCATCACGTATTTGCAGAAAATCTGAGTATAGAATAGTGTGTGAACTGCTTCAACTGTTCTTTTGGCTACTACTGGAGATGGGTTACTAGACTCAGATGGATATTTGGTTTGACTCAAATTTGTTTTGTGATGCCATAATCTGAAAGAAACCATTTTTTTAAAAACTGTGATTATTTTTTTTTCATAGGGACTTCTAGGCATAAAACTCCTCAAAGTCACTCGGAATACCTCCAGATATATTTCTACAGTCTTCATATCAGGCTTTCTTACAAAATAGAATGAGTTTTAATTCTGTAGTTAAATTATGGAACCAAAAATATTGAACAAACTAGAGCTCCTCCTGTGAAACCTTAAAAGACTATATATTTTTTAATGTTTTTATTAAAAAGTTAATTGCTGGAAATGCTTGTCTCTAATTGTGACCTTAATTCATGGCTTTCTACCATCCCCATCCTCTGTCTTTTAAATTATACTAATAAGATTATATGCACTCCTGATTAGAAAGTAGGAATGACTTATAATCTAATTTCTAGGTACTTTTTGTGTTGTAAGAAAGCTAATCTTATCTGAATAGGTGCTAGACCTCTATAGAATATCTGAAAAATTCCATGGATCTTGAAATGAAACTGTTGTGATTTACTGTAAGATGTAACATGTGACTACAAAGAAAGGTCCTCCCAGCAGCCCAGCTGATTTGGGAAAAATAGGTCCCCCATAATCTAAAATAGCTAGTGGAGTGAAACTATATCAGTAACTGTCCATACAGGGAAGGAAGCACAGTTTCTCAATTTAAAAAATTGGTAGGCTGTCAGTGCCCACTGTTACTATTTGACACCAAAGAGGTATGCCATATGCAGTTCTGTTTTCTCTACTTATGCATGTTGATTTGAAAGCAATGATGGCAATGAAACACTTAACTGCTTTTTCAGGTTAATAAAAATATATATATATTTGAATGTATACAATATAAAATACATATAAATATATGTAACTGCTAGTATAACTAACAGTAATACTTAGTATGTAGAGTACTGTGTTTCTTTCAGTACCTTTTCTTCTTATGTTGTCTATTTTGGTATTGATTTTTTTTTTTTTTAATGTCAATCTTTGCATCATAGAACTGACTTCAGTAATTCAGTTTAGATGATGTATTTCTGGTAGAATTCTTGGAATCAAACTTATTAAATTGGTTTTTTAATGACAGTTTTCCTCTGGGGTGTTAGCTGGTGAGTTTGTGCAATATGTTTTAGAAACGGCATTGCTTTCTCTGGGAAATGGTTTATTCATATAGCAATAACCCAAACACATTTTATTGTCAGCGATTGCATAAAATTCAGTTGTGGTGCCTCTGCAAATTTTCTTCTGTACAAAGAATGAAAATGTGTCTTGCTGAAACATGACTCACTGGCATTAGTAATTGCACAGCTTTTGTAAGTTTAAGCATTAAAAATATGCTCTGCTACCTAAAAATGACATAGCTTTCATTTTATCTCATTGTCACAGAGTATTTCAATAGATTAGGAAGATGATGATGAAGGAATTCTGCTGAATTTGTAGATACTGAGAAAATTCATAAGTTCTTTGTACTGTTATTGACCAGAGTGTGTTCATATCAGATAACAAGCTATTCCATTGAGAATATGAACAGGATAGAAGATCTAAAAACTTATTTCAGTTATTATTGGTGCTTACCAGCTTATGGTATTGCTATATATCGTATTTTAAGATGATGTGATTGTACTATACCAATTTTTGTGCCTCAGAATTTTTACAGATCTGCTTGGAAAGGTCATTGGAAAAATCTAATTAGCTTGATTCATTGCCATTTCAATAAGTACAGAGCTCATGTTATTACAGTGTTAATTAGTATTACAGTATTATTTAGTTTCTTTTTCTTCCACACTCCCTCTACATTCACAGAACCTAACTTAGCCTGGTATCTTACGAAAAACTCTTCTATTTTCAAATATAGCTGTTTCAATCTGAAAATGCCACTGGTGAATGAAATATTGTCATCTTATATTATCTGAATGTTTTATACTTGTAGTGATGTTCCAGTAATAATAATAATCTTGTACTATTCCATATGACTCTTTCTTACCTTGACACATTCACTGGAATGCAAAATCAGTGGGCGATTGCTTCCCTTGATGTGTGTGTAAAGACTTGCTAAGAGATTCATACTGATTGTCTTTAACCTGGCCTTTTTAGCTTCAAATCTGTTTGAGATAGCAAATTTGATAGTATTTTCATATCAGTCCACAGGCATTTCTCTCACATAGTTGCAGCTTGTAGGTTATTCTTAAGGGAGCAGAGGGAAAATGATTGAACCTTTTTGAAAAGCCTTTTCTTCTGTAGCGAGGTAGCACTTGTGTATCTCACTGATAAATTAAAAAGTATTTAATCTGAACAAAGATAAAAACAATGTAGTTATTGGTTTTATGGAGTACTTTGGAAAGGTAATGAAGTGTGTGTGTGTGGGAGTGCCTATATTGGACCTTCCTCTTGGTCAAATGGCTGAGTGGGGTGGGGAGGGGGGGTGTGTGTGTGAGGGAGTGCGAGAGTGTGCACGTGCCAGGAACAGCCAGAACTGTCTGAGAGCGCATTTGCCCAAACAGTGATGCTGCTATAAAAAAGATAACAACCATCAGATTAAAAAATAAGCAGGCAATTAAAAAGAGATTTTTGAAACAAAGACATCTACTTTTAGAAGTATGAAAACATGCAACAATCATGAGGGACCTTGGATTGAGAAGAGGATAGCAGAGCAGCTGTCTAAGCCTGGATTGGCACTGGCATAAATTGTCCCACTGGCACAGGGCCTCTGCCTAGGCCAGGAAGAGCATCCTCCCTGTCAGACGCTGCAAACTGCCCACATCCAGCCAGAGGAGCGACAGGGCAGGGTGCAGCAGCAGGGACTCATATCTGGGCATGCATATGTGGCTGTGGTGGCTTTCTCACCAGCATGTGGATTAGCAGATTGCTGGGAGCAGGAGAGAGAGATGTAAAGCTGTAGCAACCACGGGTCCAACAGGAGTTGTGTACAAATGAGGGAACCTGCACCCCGTAAGAGGTGGGGGGGAGTGCCTATAACTGCATATAACATTCGTGAGGGGGTCAGTATTACAGCTTTTGGGGGTTAGTTATTGAAGGGTGCTTAGGAAATTAGATGTATAGTAATACTTTGTTTAATATTCTGGTTTATGTATTGTATGGCTGATATGGATCCTGAATGTTATACTTCATGCACTACTGATTAAGTGTTGCTAATAAATCAAAGTGCTTTGATAGTGAATTGATTTGTAGGTTTTGAATTGAGTAGTTTTTCCTTGAGACAAGGTACTTAATGATTAGTGCACTCAAAAAATTTTAGTATTCCAGCAACAGTTGAAGTGGAGTTAAACCACCTTGTTGATATTTGCCTACCATTCTCCCCTGTGACTACTCTTAATTTTTTTACATCATAGCTACAAAAAACCCCAACCCTTACTTCATTAGTGACCCCTCTGGAATTCAATGTAAATTCCAGATCTTCATCATAAGCCTTGAGTAATTAGTGTTTAAAAACCAAATTAACAACCAACCAACCAAAAAAACCCTCAAATATCCCCCCCCCCCCCCCCCCCCCCCCAATATTTTCTAGGCAGCAAACTTTGGAGGGGGGAAAAAAAAAAAAAAACCAAACCAACCAAACATACCCCAGTCCTACCTGTTATTTTTGGAAACCCAGTTGCCTGCCTTGGGCAGATGCTTCTCATTCTCCCAATAATTGCTTGGCATTCTAGGTATCTCAGGACTTCAGTAAAATTGCATGCAGAAGGCTAGACTAAGTGGTCACAAAGGTCTATTCTGGCTTTAAAAAAATCTAAGAAATTACTGACTTGTGAAGGTTGCTAAGCCCATTGAGTTTCTCCTGAATGAACTGGAATTTAATGTATGAAGTCTTTTGCAAGGAAGCACTTTATAAAGAAGCCTTCAAAGATTTAATATGCTGTAAAAGGTGAGGTTGAATCTGCTCTGATTAGCATGTGTAAATGAGCTTGAATTGACTACAGTGATCAGATGCTGACAGCCCCCTTCTGCATAAAAGTAAAGATTACCCAAGAAGTAATTTCCTGGATGGGTTTAGGCTTTCAGAGTTTGTTCTTTCTGTACGTATCACTGGCTTCAGTGGAAGTTCCTGTCATGCTGAAACTCCAGAAATCAGTATTTGGCATTATCTGTTAATCTTACACCTGTGGAAGACAGCAGGAAAAATTCCAGTTCACTGCAGTGAGTTTTGAGTTGGGATCGAAATCTGATTAAATAGTCTGTGGTACTTTTTTTAACATTAATGGCAGGAAGTGGATGATTTGTTTTTCATGTCTGCTTGAAGGGTGGACTATGGGGAAGAGAGAGAGAGGAGACAGTTTTAGGTTTTTAATCTGCTTAGAAAGTTTCAGGTTCAGGGTGTCTCAAAGCCCTTGTGATGATTACAGTTAATGAACTGAATTATAACTATTTTTCTATTACTTTTTCAGCCATACGTTAACACCCAGTAGTTTGTGATTATTTTCCAGTTCATGAACTGGTGCTGGAACCTGAATTGGGTATTTTTGAGTCTGTAACTTAACACAAAGGTATTTACAAAGAACTAGGAAAAAAATTTAAGAAGTTTTATAATGGTTCTCACCATTATAAGCCTCAAACTGATGATATTGAGCAGGTCAGCTTCCTGGAAATGCTTCTCATGGAGTTTTCCTAGGCAGCTACTTTCTTGTAGGGGAAACATTATGCAGTCTCCAGATAGCGAACAGGTGAATCATGCCCACTATGTGATATCTTAAAAGTCTGAAATCCTTTTTTAAACACAAGCTGCAATAAAATTGCAGCAACACAATTGCATGGAAAATTATATCCTCGTAGTAATGATAGGTGTGATGTTAAACACAAGTTCTCCAGGGAATGGGCACCATAGGTCCTGAATTCTGATATATTATCATAATGTCATCACTGAAGACACCTATAGCAAGAGCAAGCTGATCTATTAAAAATAGATCAGCTTGATCTATTTTAAAAAAAAATTTTGGTTCTGTCTATTAAAAAAAAGTGTGGGTTTTTTTTTTTTTTTAATTATGTGGTTCACATGTCCTGGTTGGAATGATGGCAACTTGAAGTGTATTTGTGTGTAGGGAACAAGAAGCAAGAAAGTTGATTTTTTTTTTTTTTTTTGGCAGAGCTGCTAGTTGACTAGGTTACCAGTTGAAATTGAGTGGCTGTGTGAACTGTTACTTCCTGATCTCAGGCAGCTGTGAGTTCTGAGGGTCTTGGGCATCTAGCCCAGTCAGCCTGGTGGAAGGGCTAACAATACTGTTTTGGCTACTGCTGCTCTTTCAAAACAGTTTCTCAAGTACTTGTTGTCTAGCAAAATAAATGCTTATAAATGGAGACACCTGGAAAGTTCAAATTAAAAAAAAAAGTTAGAGTAAAACAAATGTTAAGTTGTGGTTTGTTAAAGCTATCATATTTCCTTTGAATATAAGAAGTGTCAGCCTTTTCATACAATCTTAATATGGAGGATGCATTTCTCAAATATTGTTGCTGTTTACCTATCTGAATGAAACTTAATTGAAGAGATATTATATAGTATGGATTCATATTTAAATAAGGTGTTTGAACATTAATTATACATACACATATGTATGCAGAATACATATATATCCAGAAAAATCTAGCATGAATATTATGTTTTTAAACAATTGCAAGTAAGAAATGAATGGATGCTTTGGTTGGTCATTGAAGATCCGCTAGGTGAAAGTCCTGCTAGTTCTGAGTAACTGCTGTCTGGGTGGGATATACCTTGACAATCAAACAAGAATTCACTATCCGGTGGACATATGTATTAAGGATACTTTGATTCATAGCTTTGTTCTTGTAATGATTTACAAGCAATGCAGTAGACGTCAATTCAGAATTTTCCAGTGATGTGGGTTTTTATTCGTTGGGGGGGTGTTTTGGTAGTGTTTTTTTGGTTTTGTTTTTGTTGCTGTTTTTTAGAAAATGTAGAATTCTTCAAGGCCGACTTTTTCAGGAATACATATTGGTATCGAATAATGTTCAGTGTGTGATTCTCAGACAAGGGGACAAAGACTTGAATCATAATCATCAGTATTCTGGGATGTGTAAACTGTGTTCTCTCTTCCTTTTTTTTTGTATGGGCGAGTGCTTTGACTGGAAGGGGGTTGAGCAAAGTGAACTGTTTCTGGCATATTTCCATATATAAAAATGCTGTGGCTTGTAATAATTTCCAATATATCTGCACAAATTAGTGAGAAATTTGCCCTCTGCTTATGTATCTTAAATTAGGTTTAGTATTCATTTTGATGGCGGATATAAGCTGTTTGGACCTGGGCTATTTTCAGAAAATGTCTCTAATCAACTAATAAGCTTCACTGTTAGAAATATGTTGGACAAAAAAAGCTTTAGAACTCGTAAAATAATGTGTTTGATGAGAGTTGACCTTTCTGTACTTGCATGTCTATATCAGTCTTTTCTGAAATACATATTCTTTAAAACTTATAAGAACTAAATTATTTTTTTTTTTTTCCAGGAATGTCTCCCAGTAGTTTTTTCTGTTTGACAGCAGTTCTTCTAATTACATGATATTGAAATTCAAAATTATTTGGCTGTATACATTGAAAGAATTAGAAAACTGTTTCTTGATTTTATGAAGATAACTTTCAAAAGCAAATTTTATCTAATATTTGTTTTCCCTAATAATTGTGTAAAGTTATTGCTTCTTATTGAGTAAACTCTGTTACGAGAATAGCTTTGAAAAGTGTACCAAAAAAGAATGCAATCTTGTCAAAGTACATTCCATCTAGAATTTAAATGAATCCAAACTTGAGTCATCTATTTTTAATTGTCTTTCACTGTGGCAGAACAAACAACTGAGTTTTGAATGTGACACAGCTGCAGAAACTCTCAAACCACAAAAAAAAAACCCAGACAAAAAGCCCTGTAATGGTAAATCAGTCACTTTTGATGGTTATCTGAGCCACTCTTAAAGTGAAGGGAAATAAGGCTTTATTTACATAAAACAAAGTTAGAAAGTAAAAATGTTAAAAGGTAGGTGCTCTCCTAAGGGGCAAGGCTTGAGTTGAGTGGACACCATCTTTTTAGAAACCTGCATCAAGTTAAGTGAAGAAACCTATGATGTTAAGTTTGAATTTATTCTGGTACCAAATGAGTTGCACTTTCACTTGTGGAGATAGTGGAGAGTATGTTTCAGTGAAGATGAGTTTGCTCAAGAGAAATAATACACTGAAGGATGTGCTGCTTTGCTGATTTTAAGTCCATAAATTATAACTTTGACTCTAACAGCTGCTGGCAGAAACAGGCATATTCAACTTTTTGTTAGTACAGCACATCAGCTAAAATTCTCTGGGAATGGAAGTAAAGTTGTTTTGGTTTGTTTTTTTTTTTTTTTTGTTTGTTTGGTGTGTGGCCATAGGTACATGCAGGTCCCTTGTAATTACTGGGCTGCTGTGATCGGGTAAATGGGAGATAAAGTACACTTGTTTAATCATCTGAGAACAAGATGGTTCTTCCAAGTCCAGTGGTAATGCTTCATAGCTTTTTTTCCCACCTGTATTCTATGTGCTGATAGATTAAAAAAAAAAACAGTACAAAGCACTGCCTATGCTTTCACTGTGTTTTCACTGGGATTTTCCTAGAAAACTGGGGAAGAAGCCTAAAACTGTGTAATGGGAAAGTATCCTTTGGTCATCTTCCCTGCAACTTTACCAGGTGAAATGAACTTAAAAAAATTACACATGGGATATATCCATACCCTATAGTGGAATATGCGAATCACAACCTCTGTATGTACAAAGCTTCCAAAACTAATGGGATACTAGTAACTGACTTCTTTAAAGGCTTGTTTTATGCTGTTTCCAACTTTGGCATATGCATATGGTGACAGTGGACTTGCGTTCTTCTAATTTAAAGTCAGTAAATTCCTGATGGTACTACAATATTGATTAAAAAAAAAAACTTTTCTATAAAATAAAAGAATAACATGCACAGTAGGGTCTATTTGTGATCAGGATTTACTGGTATTAGGAGCTAACAAACATATTGTCATTAAATAGAATAATTAGTGGTCTCTAGAAGGTCTACTCTTCATTATAGTTTGAATGACTGACTGAATTATGGGTTCAGGGAGATAGTTGATGAATTTATTCTTCTTGCTAGGATAAATTTTACTAGGAGAAAGTTAAAATGGAACCTAATTTTTTTTTTTTTAAGTTTTAGGTTTGTACTGTACTTTTAATAGTCTCTTCTTTTAATGCCAGGAGGCTGTAATCCTACAATGGGAGAACAGTGAAGGCTGCCCTCAGGAGGGTGGTGATGTCTCCTGAAGGTAATGAAGCTAAGTAGGAGCACCTCCCTACCAGATCTGGCCTGATAATACAAAGAGACCAAAGGAACAGATCAGAATTTCACTGACCTGTTTTATCCATTGTAAGGAATAAGGAAAGCTGGCTTAAATATCGCCTTTTCCTGCACTAATGTACTGGGAAAGATGAGAAAGCAAAGGGTTTTAAGGCAGCCATCCGAGACTTGCGAAGCATGCCCCATCAGGGGATGGAGATTTCAGCCAAAAGGTTAATTTAAAGCAACTGTGAAGTTTAATTTCACAGTCTGTCTTGCGTTGTTAGGGGGAGAAATTAGTTTAGCAGTAGATTCTTGGGGATGAAATGCAAGATCAGACCTTCTGCAGTTGACCTCTGTTTCAATCATTTTCAGCAGTACACAGTTTTATTAGGATCTAACAAGTAACAATGTTTGTACAAACGCTTGAATACATGTGGAGTTCTGGAGGAAATGTATTTTTGAAACAAACTATTACCCCTGTAAATGCCTGGGGAAGAGAGATGGGTTTGAGGTGAGAATAATCAAGGGGTCTGTGTATACTGTATCTTGTGCTTCTGTCCTTCAGTGTGTCGTGCAGCTAGTGTCCTTCAAAGTGATGCTAAGCATTCATTTAATTGTGTTGGAGTTTTAAACTGTGATTAGTCTTCAACATTAGAGTAGGGTAGCTGAGCAGACACTGGAGAGAGATGTTGACTGAAAGGAAAATATAACTTAGTAAAAGTAGCTGCACTAACAACAAATTGGGTCGGGATGTGTCAGAGGAGATTCTGGTTTCAGTATGCACATCTTTGGTGACTAGTTACCATCACAAATAGTTTCTCAGAGGGTATCAGTGAGAAAGGTGAGGAAGCACGTGTGACTGGTTATGCTTTTTGCTGGTGTTTCACAAGAATATTCTCCTTGTACCTTCCCCATTTCTTTTACATTTTGTGCCACTTATAGACCATAAATGTGTCTCATTACTCTTTTTCCCCTTCCTCTTGGGACAGTCTGTTTGAAAGGGCACAGCTTCTAGACATTCAAGCTTCATAATTCCAAATTAGCACCAATCTTTATGCATGTTCTTCTATTTCTGTCACTAAGTGAAACTTGAGTCATGATTATGTGAAGTGAAATCTCAGAGGCTTTTACTGTTACAGACTTTGGATGTTGCAGTTAACGCAGGGAATAGTTAATGCAAAGAAATCTACTATGTATGGATAGTATTTCTACTTTAATTTGAATCAAAAAATGCAAAACATGGCTGTAATCATACTATTACTGTGGCACAACCTTGGTTTACACATTTCTGTTAAATTGTTTTGTCTCATTCAAAACCCTAGTGCTTGCATCAAGAATGACAACAAGCTTTATTTGTAGGGGGACATTAATATTTGCTAAAGATGGATGCGAGTCAAAATCCTGAATCCAAATCTCAAATTTGGCAAACTTCAGTTTTTGGTTGTTGAACTTTTTAAAATTTAAATGGTAGTAAATTAAATAGAGTAAACAAGCTGTACATGAACTCTAGGCTCCGTGGCAACTAAGCATATTGCAAAAATTTAATGACAACCAGCTACAGCATTAAAAAACTACTCTAGACAAAATAGCCAAGCTGTTTTTAATGTAACACTAGAAACTCCAGAAGATATCAAAGTCAGTCAACCAAGCAGTAAATCAGCATGAAATACATGTCTTCCTGCACCAGAAAAGGCACTCTAGTATGGACTTGGAACAGGAGCTGATTTTATAGCATTGTGGCAGAAGTGTAGCCTGTACACTTGTTTTGCAGTGTAATTTTTCTAAATTACTTGCTTTAGAGTTCATATGGATCCAATATTTAGACACAACATAAACATTAAAAGATAGGAGTATTCTGTTTAATAGTCCAGTTACCAAAAAGCACAGTTAAACTGAATATTTTAGACTGTAAGACTGTTTTAGGCTGTAAGTTGTTTCACCCAAAATATTGGTGTTATGTTATTGTTTAGAGCAGTCCTAAGAGCATTCTAAGTTATGCATAGTGGAGGTGGTTGTGCTGTCTCCAGCTCATGGCTTACTGAGGACTGGCATTCTCTTGGTGAATCACTGCTGTGTAGGATGCTGTCTGCTCCCACAATGTGTGACTGGAAGACCTTGACCTGTCTTGCAGGATAATTTCAGGCCCCTTTACACATCTAGTGTCCTCTGTAGTGATCATACTTTAGCACCAAATCTTTCTAGCTTGAGTCTTGCAAACTGTCTGTGATGTGCTAAGCCAAAAGTAGCTGCGAAAATTGTCAGTGCTCAGTGCTTTAGGATAAATAATGGTTTGTTGTCTGTTTTACTGAAACGCATAGCTATTTATAGCGTTTTCACTCTCCCAGAAAATTAGGCTGCAAACAGCTGAATCTTCTAAGCAGTTATGCAAACTTGTGAGAGAGACTGGACTTACTAAGGCTAATCAAGTAATGAAGCAAGACAAATATTATTTTCTTAGGGTTTCTCAGGTTTTAGAGACATTGCAGAAATACTAATCTGACCACCCTCCAGCAATGTTGTTCAGTCCCATATAGCATAAGTGCTCTCAGGCAGAAATTTCTGAGAACAGTGGGAAGGCAGAAATTTATTTGGCCGAAGGGATGATGAGAGTGCAGCTGAGTCAGGTGGGAAGGATGGGGACTGAATCATACTGGATACTGAGGGGCTGCTTGATGGTGGCTCATGCTAGGATGGGAGCAGAAATAGGAGTCTTGCTGTTTCTCTCCTAAGCTCCAGTTCTCTCTGTTGGCTGAGCTGTATGTCTGCTTCACTGATGAGGAATCTTTACATTAGATACGTAAGGCAAATGTGAACTCCCATGTATTGTCCTGATATTAAAAAGCACTGGATTGATATAATCACACCAATAAGAGTTAAGGTAGGATCATGATTTACTTCAGATGATTCTATGAAGCTTTTGTTCATCTGCACACATCATTGAAAGTCAGCCCCCTTTATAAATGACATTTTTAATAGTCTAACATTTAGTCAAGGTGACCACTAACTGGTAACTTTTGAAGAATCGATAATGCAAATAGTGGTCTGTTAGGAGAAATATCACTGTGAGGTCATCTTTAAAATAAAGCTCATTTTACTTGCGTCATTCCCCCCCCGCCCCGTGTGACACTGAAGTGACTGCTTATAGGCAGTCTACCAGTAAGAGCTGTTATTTTGCTTTGTTAGCATAGGGGAACAAATAATCTAATTTTAAGCTTGCATACTTGTCTTTTGTTAGTACCAAAACTGTCAGTATAATAAATGAAAGCAAGGGTGGTGACTTTGAAATGAATGGACTGAATCATATATCAGCAGGCATGCTGTTAATATGGTTATGCTATTTAACAAGACAGTCTCCAGTCTAGGAAAGGAGGATATGTTGTTTTTGTTTCCAGAACTTAAAGCCCACATAGAATGACATTCTGTCAAGGAAAAAGATGTAAGAAGGACTATACAATCTACAAATAATTCTCTTTTTTTCCTGCTGAAAAATAGTTGATCTTCAAATAGAAGTAATGTTTGAATTCCAGTTTGTACTATTTTTTCTAATAATTTATATATTAATGCCACTACAATATTACAAGTTTTTTCTATACCACTCTTTACATGTCTATAGGAAGCCGCTTCCTGAAAGGGAGGAAGCTTTTACAGGAGTCACATGGGACAATGCATGTGTGTTAAATTCTTTAGCAGCATCTGACTACTCATTCTAGTTATGGTGAAGAAATATGGAGCTGAGAATGACAGAAATCACTGAGGATGTGTAAGCCAAAAAGTATATGAAATGCTGTCTATTGTGTCACTAAGGCTATATTAAGAGGAGTACTGTAAAAAATGAAATATCACATTTAATATACGTGCAATTACAGTGTATGCAGCAAAATAAGGATAGATTTTGTGCAGGAAGATGCCTCGTAGTATTTTCTGAGAGGTTAATAAAATGGAACTTTAACAAAACCACGACACATCATAGGGCTTTTAGCAGATTTTGAAAGCTGTGAAAATTTTCATAGAGTTTGGATGAACTTTCCTTGGAGTATGATGTAGACATGTCTGCCAAGAGTGAAAACATCAGTGTTCATAATGAATCTGTTTTAACAGTTGTTTTATGTTAGTGTTTGAAAGTCTTTAAAATATCCAAAGTTAATGACTAATACTGTACAACTAAGTCCTTTTCTTATAGTGTTTATAGGCTAAAAGGTTAAGAAGAGGAGATTATATAGCTGTTACGGAGTGTATGGGGAAAGACAGAAAGCAGTTAACAAAACATGCATAGTACTGTTCTGATGGCTGTGCCTCCTTGATACTAACTTCCTGGACTGAATGCTTGGTTTTGTTGGGTGTGGGGTGGTTTTTTTTTTTTTTTTTTCTGGTGGTGTCCCCCCCCCCCCCCCCCCCCCCCAAGACTTCTAAAACAGTGTAGATGCTCATGTGAGTGTTCAGCTGCTTTGTTACAAAGGCCTCATTCAGTGAAGCTCTTGGACATCACTTTTTAAGTACCTGAGTAGCTTGTGGAACCTAGTTAGGCATGTACTGAAGTAGCCTGGTCAGCTGACTCTGGAGGATGCAGGGAAAAAATATATATATGATAGGCACATTATATTTGGAGAATCAGTCCGTACTCTTATTTCTATATAAAATACTGGGTTATCTCTATGTTAACATATTATTTTGGGTCAGAAGTGCGATTTCTGAAGGAAATACCCTTACTGACTGTGCTTTGGGTGGCATCGTGGAGGCATGAGTCAGAGCTGGACAGGTGTCAAGGTCTCACAGTTGCTTCTGGGTTGGTGTTACTTCATGTAATACTTAAATAGCTGAAACAATGTATATTATGGAAGTGCTCTATAGAGAAGACTTAACTCTTGTCTAGCATGAGGGTTATCCAAATGAATAGTTAAAGAATTATAAAAATAATTCTATAGCAATCACTCAATAGCAAATTCAATAGCAATCATAACTCTCATCCAGCAGCAGTGGCTTCCTATGGTGCTGGTAAGTTGCCTCTGTTTTCCTTTATTTTCACTTCTTAAATTATCTAGTGAATGGATCAACCAAAGCCACAGATCTGTCAAGTCATGGCCTTGACAGTGTATGAAGCTTGTGGTTCATGGTTCCCCAGTAGTGTTCCCAGCATCTCCAAAACTGGTGAGGCAGTACTGCAGCCTCTCCTAGCAAGCCAGGTGAGCAGGTTGGCTGGCTTTGCAGTCTGCTGGCCAGCAATGTGGCGAGTGCCTTCCTGCAGGCTCTGCTGTCAAAGGAGAGCATGTCCCACCATAGCCTACAAGCTTATTCCTATTCATGTGGATAGAGCCAGACATCATATGGTTCTGTGTCCACAAACACAGATCACAAAAAATAAAACGCAAGTAGTCATAAGTTTTTTTTAAAAAAAAATCTTTTGGATATAATGCTAAAAGGCTTCCCGATGGCCATGATTTCAACATCTTTACTGAGAAGTCATAAAGGCAAGAAACTTGCTTTTTTGCAAGCTACTGCTGCTACTCAGGAAAAAGAAATCTGATATTCGCATCTGATGACTGATCTTCAAGGATGAAAGAAATCATAAATATTGAGGCTTATTGTAAAACTACAGTAGCTGGAATCACTGTTTGTGTTTGGATGTTTATACTCTTGTATGAGTGTGTGTTCTTTTATATGGAGTCATTAAGATGCATATAAAGATACTAAAAGGTAAAGTAATCTGTTACCACAGCAGGCAGACTGTCACCCTGTGAAAGTGGTGTTTCAGGACCTGCTTCATAGTCTTAGCTCGTGCATGCCATGAGAGAGTCAGTTGACCAGATTTTGCAATGGCAAGACTGAACAGTCTGCTCAAGTGCGCTGATATCTTCTGGGTAGTGTTGTCACTTTTCATAATTGCGTTGGATAAGATAGAATATGACTTCCTCAGTAGAGGGACACCCTGGAGGTGATTCAGCTCGTCACACTAGATAAGATGTGTCCTTTGCCTCTGTATTGAAGTTCATCTATATTTGTTCGACTCAGATAATATTGGACAAGGGAAGTTTAAAAAACAAACCAAACTGAAACAACTCTGCTTAAATGAAAAGCTATGTCATGTGCCAAAGTGGATAATAATATTTGATAATGTCAAAATGCTTATTTTGAAATTTAAAAAGAAAACACCATGAATATAAATGCGGTGATAATCAGCTTATTTTCCTTTACTCTTTAGTGTTGTTACACTGCTCTGGTTCTGTGATAGACTCTAAATAGTTGAAGAAGATGGTAATTCCCTGTTTATTGAAAAGCAAAAGTGAGCTTTAAGCATCACTACTTTTCCCTTCTCATTTTACACTGGTACGAACAGCATTTAGGAGTTGAGGAGTCTAGTGAGTGTTTTGAATAATACAGAGGTGTGTTTTTCTTTTTCCTGCCATAAAGTGGCAAAAACCTTTCTCTAAGCATCCTATAGATTTAATAATCTTTTTCTTAACACTTGTGCCTTGCCTTAAATCAATGTATGTCGATTTCTGCATTCCTTTACAAGCTTTTGTCTTTCCAAAGTTTCCTTTTCACTGTGAATTAGAGTTCAGGATGCTCCAATTGATGGCTTACACTTACAAACAGTGGTCTATTGCACTAGTTTGCTTTCTCTCCAGTATTAGTGGTACTTCCTGGTTTCAGGGTATTCTTTTGGTCTCTGTCTCCACGTGTGGCTTTCCTCATGTATATGTTATGCCACAGTGAACAGTTAATATATAAGCATAAGTATTAAAACTTGTAAGTGCTCGTCGTAGGTTTTATACCACCTGTCTAGCTGCATGCAGTGACAATTTTTAACAGTTAGAACAATGTAGCCTAAATCAATAATATAATTCTGATAGTTAGCACTAGGTGATTTTTCTAAAGAAATAGAAAGCTTCTCCCTCATTAGATTACTGTATATTATCCCTGGTAGAGTTTCTTTAATTACAGTTTTAAATGAAAAATGCCCAGTATATATGATAAATAATGATATACTCTTTGAAGAGCAGTTGATCGAGAGTAATACCTTTGTTGCTTTCTAGGTGAACAAAACCATTTCCATAAATAACATGGTACTTGTGCCTGGAATTTAGTGCCACCACTTTTGATAGCTGGATTTGCAGGCTACTATAAATAATAATGTTTAGATGGTACCCATCAAGTGCAATTTGGTATGTAATCTTCAGTGTCCTTTTTTAACATAGTTAGAGCTGAGGGCTATTGGGAGGGACATTGTTTACTGAACTTTTTCTCCTCAACACGTTGTAATTATTTTTACATCGGTGCTTTCAGTCACAAACTGCTATCTTTTGTGGTGTTCTGTCATCAGAAGAATCAGCCCTCCTCCAGAAAGCCTGATGTGAATGAAAGTGATTACTATTTCCTAGAACACATTGCAGATAAAAGAAAATGTAATTGCTTCAGACTGGAAAGTTAACCATAACAAATGTTGTCATCTTTTATCAATGATAACAACAGGTGAAAAAAAGAAGAATAAGAAGCATTTTCTTGAGACTATGCAGTGTATATTGTAATTGTCTGTGACAGGCTGAACCTGAGGCTGGTCCTGACCCTTTTTTAATCTATTTACTCTTAGGAAACAAGAAAATAAAAGCCATGACTTTCCCATATTGGTACCACATGCTTTGGGACAGTCTGGTTTAGTTTTGCTTGTCTCATGAATAAATTTTCCTCATGAAATAACTCTATCAGGTTTAGATACAAACATTTATTTGCTAATGATCTAGTGTACTACTAGATAAAAATCAGCTCTTATCAGTCTGCAGATGAAATATATTTATATGGTAATTACGGTCACAGAGATACTGTATAAAAAGCCCTATTTTCTATGCTTTTCTAAGGGTAGCTGACTGATGTGGAAGAGACGATTTATGAGCTTGCTGCAATAAGCAGTGGCTTGAAGGCTTAAGATACTAAATAATGCATACAAGATTAAAAATATTTATTTGGGGGGAGGAGGAGAAGAAATTACTTTGAATTTTTGTATAACTTAAAGTAACACACTAATCTTGCATCATAAATTACTTTCATTTACTATGGTTGTGTAATCCCAGACAGACTAACTTTTCAAATGTATAAATTAAAGAAACAGCTTGAGAAATTCCATAACAATATTATATTGCTGTCGCATTCTTCCTTGCTAGAAAGCCTCTGCGTAAGGTTTTATTGACTTGTTAATGGGATAGCTGAAGTTTTATGCAGTTGTCTTGTTTAGCGTCTATTTGTATTGGAGAAACATCAGAAGTCCTAGGTACCAACCACCTGTTAGGTAGTAAATCAAAGTGTTGTATTTTCATTTCTGAAATCAATTCCTGTATTCTTAATGGTTTTATTTCTTAGATGAACTTCTCTTGCCCTGTCAGCAACTTTCTGAACTGAGAAATATGTAAGATGTTATTTCACTTACCTCATCTTTTACCATTAATGTTATGCTTAGTTAGAGATCATGGAGACCATGTTTGTGATGAGTTATGGTGTCCTTTTGAAGGTTTTGTGCAGCTCTTTTCCAAATTCTGCATATTTCTGATTACTGCAAACAAAGCCTGTATGATTTGGTGGTCTTTTCATTTTTCCAATCAGTTTCTTACCATTTTAGTCCAAATGAAACAACACTTAACTAGGCTGATTTTGAGGCTTGGCTTAATAACCTTTTTCCAGAATTGGGCGAATCTTTTGCTATGGCTTGCTCATTTCAGATACAATGCAGGATTTGGTCCAAAATCTCTTGTGGTCCAGTCAGAGTCAGTTCTTCACATCAAGTCAGTAGAAGGACTTCTCTTGATCTTAGTATGAAAAGGATTGACAACGGCATATGATTTATTTACAGAAAATACTTGTTTATCTTCACTCTGATAAATATTAGTTTGTCTGTATCTGGTGATTTGTACCAATAAGTTCTAAAGCAGCCAATTTATGAGTATGTTCATCTAGTCTAAAGTGAACCTTTTGTGTGAATCTAAAATCTCTGGGCAAGTGAACTTCAGATATGAACTCGCTATTCTTTAAAATAAATTCTACCCAGTTTGTGCAAACTGATATTTTTTTTTTTTTAAATTAAGCTATAATGCTGATATGGCTGGAGAAATCATAGAATTGTAGAATAGTTTGGGTTGGAAGGGACCTTTAAAGATCATCTAGTCCAACCCCCCTGCAATGGGAAGAGGTATCGGTGAACAGATTAGAACAGCTAGTGTATACCTTTTGTTATCACCATAAAACTTATGGCCTTTAGGGATACAATTTATTAAACTCATTAATGAAACGACTTGTAATCTTTATTTCAGGCAGTATTCTATGGGGGGATATAGATTTAAGGAAATTTAATGTTGCTTTATACCCATTATTTTAAAAAATTATTTTTACACTGGTTTAGGTTTTCTTCTTATGAAAATTAATATGAGAACTAGTATGTATAATACTAGTAGTATGAATAATAAATATATTAATATGTAAATATCTTAAATATACACGTAGGTGGTTTTTTCCCACATCTTATCAAATCTCATAGGATCTTATCAGGTGCTATTCTATGAACAAGATTGTAAAAAGTTTTTTTGTGTAAAATGAGATAATCCACAAGGAGAGTAATTGTGAAGGATGTACTTAGCATTTTAGGTAACCTACTTGGGAATTTCCAGTGTTTTATTTTGAGCCAAAAATCTCTAGGTGAAATTTTCTAGGTGAAAATTTCGGAAATGAAGACAAGCTCAAAATTTCATAGGAAGTCTTACCAGAGCTCAGTATTAACCCCAACTATCAATGCCCAGTGGAGTATTTAAAAAAGCTTTCTTCTACGTTTCTTGTCCAATGTTTTTGAAATCAGAGGGACTAGAATTGATAGCTTTCAGATTTAAGGGCCAAGCGCTATAGTACTTTCCCCTTTTTTTTTCAGGTGAAGAATGTCAAAGATGACATACAAGATTTCCCTTATACTAAATAATTTTTTCATAACTGTGGGAGTCTGGGATGCTAGTTGTTTCATCACCTTCACCATAGTGACTTATATAACTATAATATTGAGCTAACTACAGAACACTCGGATCTCTTTTCCTAATGCATGAAAAATAGATCCAATTTACTGGTCAACTGAAGCATTTTGTAGCAGACTGTTTTGGTCGTCCGTCTGTGTCTGTCCCCCCTCCGTCCCCATCCCCCCCCCCCCCCCCCCCCCCCCCCCCCCCCAGTTCAGGCAGCACTACAATTTAGAAAGATGATTAGACAATTTAATCTGATTTTAGCTTGCTGTTTGTTTTACTATGTTTTATTTTTGATAGAACAGCATCATGCATAGTATATAATTTGAACAGTGCTATAAATGCTTGTTCAGTCAGAGATATAGGCACTTGGAAAAAGTGCAGAGAGCAGTATAAAACATGCAAACTTCTATTTTCAAATGTATAACACTGATAAATTTGAACAGTGTTTAAGTGATTTGTAGATTCTGCATTAAAATTCAAGCAAATGAAGTTATATGTGGAACTTCTGGGGAAGACAAACTTGGATACACCTAGAGGAACTTCTAGAACACTGTACTTGACTGCAGGAATTCCTTAGTGGTCTGACTCTGATGCACTTACTCTTGTCTCGCTTATTGCGCTTTCCTTCTCTGACTGAAACAGATTTATCCAGTCAAGGAATAAGGTATTAACCTGTGTTAATGTTGAGTCCTTACTAGGTATCCAGTACATTATTTCAGGCTAAGGTGGTAACTGGCAATGTGTAACCACCAAGCATGAGTGTGGTGCTGTTCTTGCTGTGGTGCCTTTGTAGGATAGCCATTTCTGTTTCACAGATGGGGAACTACAAAGAAAAATCTGAGAAGTTACCAGAGTTAGAAAGTGTCAGCTCCCCAGTATTTGCCAAGAGAGAAGATTCCTGAATATGAATTATAGTAGATTAAGGGAACAAATGGTCAAACAGTTTTTGCTTGGAAGCTGAGGTAGCCAGCAGGATTTTCACGGCTCTATGCTTTTACTGTTGGGTACTCAGTGAAGTAGGAAAGACTGAATATTTTGATAGTCCAGTTTGCTGACTATCTTCCTGGTTAGTCAAAGCTGACGCTATCTGCAGTTACCTCATACTTCACAACTGTGTGAGACAGGGCAATAATATGACAGATTACATTTGAAATTCATAATGTTACAGTAAGACACAGTCTGCAACAACAGGCTCTTATTTAGATATTAAGCTGAGAAAGTAATTATGAGAATGTTGCTTCCCTTAGCAGCAGTAAAACAGCTAGATAAAATACTGAGAAATATTGGGGAAACACTACTAGAAATAATACTAGACGTTACACAATGAAAACTGAACACTGTATTTAAGACGGTTTGTCCAAATATTACAAGACTGCATTTTCAAGTCCCTTTTTCTTGATAAACTGTTCAGGAAAGACCATATACCCACAAAAACATATTTATTGTTTTGCTACTGATATAAATGTAGGAAATATTTCTACTTATTTATCAGCTAAGCTCACATTCTCCACTCTGAGCTATGAAAGTATCAGAAGAAAGATTACTCAAAATAAATAAGCATCAGAATCCAAAGCTGGGTAACTATCTTTTCTGTTAGAATAACATCTAAAATGAAAAAATGAAGTAAAATATCTGTAGTCAGCACATAAAAGATACTACTGTAACTGGACTGCTGCTGCAAGGAAAGAAGAGAAGTGGTTTGGGTTTGCAGTCAGTGAGGTGTTTTTCCCCTTCTAAAATAGAAAAGAAAATATCGTTTTAGGATTCTAGGAGGCATTTCTGTCCTTTACACAGTATCCTGTGATACTCCTTTGTGCATCAATGGATGTTACTGCTTGCTTGGCAGTGAAGTGGCTTCTAACTTCACTTCCTTTGCCATTACAATTGTGTTTTGCCTTTTCGTATTTTTAAATGCAAAGGAGAAAATAAAAAAAAAAAATGAAAAAGAATATAACTCAAAGACTTCAGACTTAGCACATTGAGCAAGACTGAGTGCTTCATATATAATGAATAGAACTGTCTGAAGTTTTGCATTCTTTGCCTGCCCTTTTCCTTCCTGCCAAGGATGCTACACAATATTTTGTTCTTCTAGCTGTTATTCATACCAGGGCTTATAAAATGGCTGATAGTGTAAATGTTTCTTCAGAAATGAATTTATGTAATGAAAAATAACTCAAAACAATTCAAAAGTGGAAAAGGAATGTAATATGGAAATAACTGCCAAAAAGCAAGAACATTTTTTTTCTGAAAAACAGAATCTCTACTATTCAGCTGCTCTAATGGTATGCCTTTGAATATATTAAGGAAATTAGTACTGAACTAAATATTACTTATACTTCTAAACCATTTGCAGTAAGCTCACAGTAGTGCTTCAGGATCCTCGGGAAAAGCTCCAGACTAATGATAGTACGTTAAATCTTGTCTCAGTAAAAGCCAGAAATTATCCAGCCTGAATAGGCTGGTAAAATGAAGTGTAGATTGCAGGTGAGGCAGAGAACGTTGTCTCATTTTTCCAATGTTTGTCATACAATACACAACTCGCCTTCAGAGACCTGCTGTTTCTGCCATTCCTGATAATGGGCTGCTTTCTCCTGACAAAATGAAAGATTTGTTGCTGATTATATTGGATAGTACTTAGAGACAGATCAGTATTGGTATACAATGCAACAGGATCAGAGTTACCAGTAATTCAATGCATGTATTTTAAAAGTTGATGTAGTGATGAGATTGGGTTTGGTGCCGGGGTTGTGATCTCACTGTTCTTGTTATAACTTTGCTGCAAGGTACTTAAGTAATATTTCTAGATTTTTTTTTTTTTACTAGGCACTTTTTTCTAGTGTGGAAATAACATTCCTCACACATTTCTCCTGACCCCTATTCTAATACAAAAGCCATTTCATGACCACAAACACTGTTGTGTAAACCAGAGAGTACATAATGCATGTAAAGTCTTGCTGCACATTGATTTGCTGTATGGCAGCAGTATTACAACAGCTGATTTATTTCAGCTTATCAGTGAAGAAATTCTATATATCAGTGACTTTAAAAAAAAAAAGGCGTAAAGAAAGAATAAGTGTGCAGGAAAAAGTGTGCAGAATAAACTGTTACTTTGCGAAAGTATGATAATGCATAAACTTGTGGTAAACTAGTTAGGTGTAAAAGAACTTGTAGAGAACTGGCGTTACATATTCATGACTTCAGAAAACAGAGTCACCTGAGAAGTGAGTATGGGTGAGATCCTTAGAAGAACATAAGGGTTGGAAGTTCTGCAAAGATTTAATTATGCTTAATCCTATTTCTCTTCAAGGTAGGGTCCTTTCTAGATGTTTGACAATAATAGATGATTCTATCTATAACTTCTTGCAGGTTTAAACAACTAAAAATGTCTAGAAAAAAGACTGAAAACCCTTAACAAATAGGTAGATGTCCAGTCCCAGATGAATGCACAGTGGAGTGTTTTAGACCAAAGAAGTAAAAAATCGCCTTAATGTTTCCCAAACTTGTTTCCAGCCCTCATCTAAAACTTTCAGATGAACACTGAGTAGAGTTGCCAGATGGCATCATGTTATAGTTGATTGTAATTTAAAAGTGAAATGTGAAAGTTCTAGAAAAGTTTTCTGCTGCTTGTAATACTCTTCTCATTCAGATAGGGCCAGGTTCCTCAAACCTAGCTAACTACTTACTCTCACAAAATACCTTTCCTTTGCTCAGGAAAGAGAGAGGAGGTGTAGGTATTATTTCAGTCTTTGATCAGCATTTTTCATTGAACTTAAGACTTCCTAAACATGAAGGACTATATTCTGTCTTCCTCTACATGTACTATTTAGTCATGAAAGCAATGCTGTAATACATATTCGTAGTGACTGTAGACTCCAGACCTCCTAACATCCCTGTATTTAACTTGTGTGTTCTGATTACTCCCTCTGAAACCAGTGATAGAAGGCAAATTCTCATTGTCTGCAGGATTCAGTAATATAATTCTTGTGACCTTATTTGTGGGTAGATCAGGTCATGTATTTCTCTTTAGATTCCTGTAGCGGCCTTATTGTTGGTTTCTGAACAACAGTGAGCTTAGGACCAAATTTCCCAAGTTAGGTGTGTAAGAAGTATAGTAGGAACCTGGTAGATATTAAAGAAGTAATTTCTTAACAGTTGCTAGTTCAATTAGGATTTAATTCTATTTTGAAAATTTGAATGCTTTAATCTCCTTAATTCTTTAGGAAATTTGGCCTTGTTACCCTCCCTTTTGGGTCATTTTGTGCACAGCTGAACGTATCTGAAAAAAGAGAATCTGTGAACAGGAGTTGAACAACTTAGAGTATAATGCACTTATTTATTGGCGAACACATGCAAAAGATATCTATGATTTAATGATCTACTAAGGTGACCATTAGTATGCTCACCGCCTGGGATAAGATACTCAAAGAGTCTTTGTTGGCAGGTGTCAGGAGAGGAAGACTTGGCCTCTGCTGCTTTCTGAAATAGACTTGTGATGTTGTTGACTTGCCACCTTCTACTTATTGCCTGTTAATTTGTTAAGGTTTTATACCTTACCATGGTGGTATGTTTTTTCCTGTTGAATACTAGAGCAGCTAACAATCCCCATTTCAACAATTCTGCCTGTGAAGCTAGTTTTACCTTTGTCTTGTGTGGCTCTGTTCCACAGACTCCCTTGTAGCTTTCTTACAGCACAATGATTTCTATGGACATCTCAGCCAAGATATCAGACTGAGGCCTTGGAAGATGGACAGTACTGGGGGATGTGGGGCTTCCTGATATGATTTTTCCTGTTGGTAGTCAGAACTATTATCTGAAGCGCAGTAAGTCAAGATGTTGAAAACGTCTGCAAGTTTTCATATTTCTCAGATTGATTAGAGATGAGAATAAGGGTATGGAAACGAGGAGTAAAACTGTCCTTTACACTTTCACAGATACGATCGCATGCAATATTTGGTACTCAGAAACTGCAGAGAAGCTGGTGTCCTGAGGGGTGCTTACCATATTTTATCTGACTTTTTTTGAATTTAACTGAACTTTTTGGAAACAGCCTTGGATTTTAGGCCAACTTATTTTCCTTTATACTTGAATATGGTTCAGTAACTGTTTAAAGGTGTCTTTCAAATTGAAGAGATTCATGGGTTGATGTTAATTATTGTCCGTATGTTTTGAAAGTTCAAAAGAGCCCTAAGTCACAAGTGTTGAAAACCATAATTGGCAGGTAGTTAGGCATCAGATGGACATATTTTGTTCTTTTATATGTGCTGGCTGGTTCTAGTAATAAATAAAATCCTGGGATTGTGTAGTTGAAAGCTAATCATTTAGAACCTGTCTGGATGATGCCTTAAGATCAACTCAATTCAGGAAGGGTCTTCAGGCCAGAAGACCCTCTGAATATATGATTGGAGTAGCTAACCTCAGGTTTGAGGATGGTGTAGAGTTTATTTGTTGGAGACTTTGAAGAAAAAGCTACTAAAATTCCAATGTTGCCTAGAATCTTTTTTTTTTTTCTTCACTGTCTTGTTAGGTGACTCACTGGCTCCTAGCTAGCGCAGGCAGTTTTGCCTTTTCTGTGTTGTGCTGCATCTGACCTTTTGTCTTTGCTATACTCTTGTAAGCTTTAAAAACTTTGTAACTGCTTCTCTCTCTTAATTTTATATTTATACATTAAAGTTATGTCATGCTTTTATATGCATATTATAAATTTCTTAGACTTTTTAAATCCTGAGCTGCCCAGATTGAATAAATAGTGGTTGCCCCAAATATCTGCAGTACTTTTTATGTATAACTGACAGATATGTGGAGGGAGCTGTAATCTAGTTATGTGAATTTCTGGGAGGTGAGCACTGGCTGTTCCTAGGTAACTTAGAAAAATTGTTCCTTTGAGGCAACTGTTGGTTTTGGTTGGTGCTTTTTCATCATTATAGTTATAAAAAAGGTTTGTATTTAGAAAAACAGTCCAATTAACTAATGGAAGAAAAAACAACCATACTGCTGTATGTTGGTTCACTTCAGCTTGTTTAAAAACAGTCTTTCCTGGAGATGTTGTTACTGGGTCTTGGAAAAGAGCTATGAAGAGACTGAGAGAAGAACAGATAGTGGAAAAGAGGAAGCAGGGATGTACCATAGGACAAAGAACAACGGGAGTGAAAGTAACAAATTTTTTTTCTTAAAAGTGTTGACTGGAAAGTTGGGAAATTAGGAATACTGGTGTGTGTTTTATGTTGCCGTTAATGTTTTCAGTTGAGAAGATGCAACTAACAGAGGTCTCGCTTTTTGCTTTGATTTCAACCTAATTATTATTGGGTTAAGGTCCAAAGACCCAATATTGAGCCAGTATGTCTACAATTTTCAAAAATGTACGTCATTGCTAGAAGTTTTTTTTGGTCTATGTACTGTCACAATTATAATGAGCTTATTAGCATTTGCTCTTGTCTTTTCTGCCTTTTGATGGTAGCATTGTTTGGAGTCCCGTTGCTCAAAGTATGAAGTGGAGTGATATCGTCTACTTCAAATTGTACTTCTTCAGTCTTTCCTGTATATCAGAGTACAATAAACCTCTTGCCAAAATTTTTTGATAATGATATGTAACAAGTTTAGTGCAGGGGAGAGGGATGCAGGCAGGGCAGAAGAATATTTCTGGATGCTCTTGAAAGCTTGCAGAAAATCCCCCAGACTGTTTTATTTTGTCTTAGACATTCAGCAGCCTGTTCTGTATCTGAGTTTAAGTCAGCAGTCCCCATAAGGCAGAATTTACAAAGACTCTATCATCTGCCAACTTCTGTTTCTGTTTCAGGGTAATTATAAGCTATAGAGAACATAAAGTGTCAATGGGAAGTATAAGGGGACCTATGTTTCCTCAGATAAGTATGGAAGGTCATAGCACTGGAGAATGTTCCATGTGAAAATAAACATTTTTAAATGAGACTGAAACTTTCAGAAATCAGTATGGAGACTGAAGAAGGGGCAGCATGGCAGCAGTTTTTCTCTGTGTTGGTAATTAATCTTGCTTGCAGGCATTCTGTGCCAGCCAGAATTTTCGCAGCATGTTCTGAAAGAAATTGAGGTCTACGCTGCAGTTCCTAAAGTGACAAACAGTCCCTACAATGTCAGGCAGGGATGTGTATAATGGTCTTTATTGCATAAGAAAATAATTTGATTTTTCTCCTTCTTCAAAACCTTGAAGTAAAGATTTTGAATCTTGTTGCCGTGGTCAATGATAAAGCTGTTTTCATTTTGGTTTTTGGGGAGGGATATATAGAGTATCTGAAAAGCATTCTAATGTTACGTGATTAATAACTATAGGTAAACATAATGAGTAGCATCTCTTCTAGAAGAACAACTTAATAGAGCTGTCCGCTCTTGAAGATGAAGGATGTTTGTGTATGAGTGGCAATAGTAGTTGTTGTGGGCTAAAACAGCTATTAGTTTCTTAAAATATTAGTTTCTTAAAAGGGGATTCTACTTCAGTGGAACTAGCAAGGTTTACTAATTAAGAGTAGATTCTGTCATTCCCTATCCTAATTTATCAACACATCAGTTTGACACTTTGGATTCCATCTATATGCATACAAAATGGATGAGCAGAACTTGCTAGAAGTGCATCAGCTTGGATACTTGACAAGTATGATCACTTCAAATTTTACATGTGGTTTCACTGACAGTTAATTGTGTGAAATAGTTGTCAGTTCTGTTATAGAAACATCATGAGTAGAGTTTACTTAAAAGCTTCTTGAGTTGCAGTTTTGGGTTATACTTTGCTTTACACCAGTTCAGGCAGTTGTCTGACTCAGAAGCACAGTGATATTGATAGCAACGCCGAGCCCACTGCATGAGGGGGATGAGGGCGAGGAAAGCAGACACATCCTGCCACTGAGTGGTGATGGAGATGTGCTGCAGCTATTGCTGCAGCTTCATTACTATAATTAGTGCCTATGCTGAAACAGGGGTAATTGATGGTTATTCCAGGTAGAAGAGATGGTTATGGTTGTCACTGTCTACCACTTTTCCCTTTCCACCTTTCCCTTTAGCTTCTTTTGGCAGACAGTGCCTAGCTATTCTGGTTCCTTCCATCTTGCATTTCTTGTTCTCTCCTATCCATACCCAGATGCACCAATTTGATTCTCTTCACATGCCTTTGAACCTGCAGAAGGAGGAGCAGCCTTGGCTCATGGTATTTTCCTTTCACATCACAGTGTAGGCATGTTCTTTTTTGCATAAGGTGTTGGCACTTGCTTACGCTGCTTTGAAGCCAGTTGCTTCTCTTTATTCTTTTCGTATCTCTTTCAGAAGAAAACCTGTGTAGCTTTTCACAGAATAGCTGGAAGTAGCAAATGAGTAACGTCTTCTGAGGCTATGTAGATATGAACGGAATGTATTTGCAGTGTGGCTGTTGCAGACAAAGCACTTAACTACAGAAGTAGGCCATTTCTGTAAAGTACTGTGCTGATAGGAAAGTCTTTTCTAAAATAGATGGCTCTGGAGCTGTGTGTGTGTCATTCTAGTATCAACTATTGCAAGTATTTAATGTAACTATTTTTTCTACTCCAGTGATGTAAGTTTCATTTTTGTTGTGGGTGTGATAACAGTGCTTTTTTCTTTATATACTATTCCTGCAGCAACAGCACAAACTTTATATCCTGTGTTTAGTTAGAGGCACATAGAAGAATAAAAATATCTGGATGGAAATAAACTTGTGGTATTATCTAGTTCATTCCATCATGGAACAGGAACAATAACCCTAACCAGTATTAGTCCACCTACTTTTGAAAACCACAAACAAAGGGCTATTTAGCCTACATAAATATCATGCTCCAGTACCCACCTAGAATTATAGTTTAAAAGATTTTTCTTATAGCAAATGTCAATTTCTTCTGCTGCAAATGAAGTTTAGTTTTTGCTTCACATTCAGTGTAAATAGGCTAAGTGAATTGAATAACAGATGACTTCTTTAAGCATCAGACTTGTGTTATCACATAGTCTTTTAAAGAGGTTTCTAATCTGTCTGTTCTGATCCTTTATTAGGAAACATAATCTGAAGATTCTTTACATCTTTCTTTAAAGTATGATGTTCAGTAGTCCAGGGGAAATCTCCCCAGTGATGAGTACGCTGGACTTAGTGCCTTTCATAGGATATTGCTACTAATGTGTCCTGTATAATAGCATATCCTCCTCCTCCCCCCCCCCCCCCCCCCCCCAAGTGTATCAACTTGTTGTTTCTTTCAGGTGCTAACTTATAATAATTCCCCAGACTGTTATTTTGCAGTACTGTTACCCAACCTATTTATTCATGAGACTCTGCCACCTTATGCATAGTATGTTTCCCTTAGTCAAATTGCTTCTTATTGTTTTCATTCTATTTCTCTAACTTACCATGAAAATCCTCTCCCAGAAATCATAACTTCCACTGCAAACCATGTTTTGCAAGCTACAATTCATTTGTAGCTTTGTTTCATTATCTAGATCATTTTTGTAAACACTGAAGAGTGCCAGACTGAAAATCAGGAAAGCCTTAGAAACTCCTCTTGATGGGTTTTCATAGCTCAGGAGTGAAATTTGAGTGATGCAAAGGTATCCCTTGTGCTCTGAGAACTGTGGGGTGGTATTGTAACCCAACAATTTTGTTATGGAAGCTTTATGTTAATCACAGATTATTTTTTACTACACACGAGTTCATTCTAACAAAATCTTCCACGTTTCAGGCAACTTATTTAAATCCTGCACTTTAATGATCCATTCTAATTTCTAGCTTGAATTTTATAGCTTCTTTCTGAAATAACCCTATATTCACAAATACGCCAAAATATGCACATTTATCTTAATCATATCTGTTAATGAGTTACAAAATTTATTTCATATCATGGCTAGGTACATCTTGCAGTGGAGCTGTTTGTTCAGTGGTGGTTCATAGAGCTCATCAGAGCTTTTTGTAGAGTACTTAACTTTGTTCCTAATACAAATGCAGTGCTTATTTTACAGAAAACTGAAATGAATGGTTCAGTTCAAGCTGAAATTAAAAGGAAGAAAAAGGGGGGGAGGGAAGGGTATGAGAAACAATAATGCTGAAACAAAACATGTAACAAACAGCTGATGAAAGGAGGACTTATTTTCCATTATCAGCACTAAAGACAAAAGAGCTAGGAGGCAAGCTTGAATAGTTCTCTGCTTGATTGTAAGATGTTGAGAGTTGAGGGAATGCTGTCTGCCATAGTGAAACAAAAAAGAAATTTCCTAGAATTCAGTTCAATTTAGTAGAAATTGCTGGCAATAAAACACTGTTGTGTGCAATATTAATTTGTAAGAACTAGAGTAAATATCCTGGAAAGCTTGAGCAAAGTTATGTACGTGACTAGGAAAACTGTGGGGGTTTTAAAAGGTATCGTTTATAAATTTGTTACAGCTTAGTTTTAGCTGTGGTAGATCACAGAAATCTAAATAAAATTTTGCATATATATGTTATATACCTGAAAATGGACATCTTCAGAGTGGACTTGAAACTAAACTTGTGAATAGAAAAATATGCAGGTTTTATTGTGCGTTTCCTGGAAGGATGCTAATGCAATCCAGGAATTGAACAGAGTTGTGAAATTAACTTTTTTAGATTTAATCTTTCACCTTGGATACAGAAACATTATAGGACTTCTATCATTTGTTATAGCTATTCAGAGATGCTTTGGACCAGAACTCTGCAATTGTTTTCACTTGAACTACATAGAGAGTAGTTTCCTGCAAAATTTTTGCTTGAATAACTCAAGGCATTATTTCCTGCATCTGAATACAATTGGAAGTTTTAGACTGGACCAAAAAGCAAGAAACACTTGTGCTAATCAGTAAAATGCTTTTGTCTTAAATTCTATACTTGATGATTCAGTCTATCATATCTTCTGTTTAAATATTTATCACACATTATGTTTATGAAACAGTATTTTCACTGAGCACAACAGGTACTGCTTATTAAAAGCTTATAAGCAAGAAAGAAAAATAAGTTCATAACATAGCCACCTGAGCTGCAATTGGTGAAGCCAACAGGAAAGATTTTCTCGCGGCTTAAGTTAAAACCTTTCAAGAACACTGAGGGAAAATACTGCCAGCCTCTGAACTCTGACAAAGAGCGCTTGCTGCAGACGCAGCGTTTCAGGCCTTTGTTCGAAGTCTAAGGTGGATAATGGCTCCTGGTGTTTTAGAGTTTATTTGGTTCGGGTTTTCCTTTTAAAGAGATTGGTCATGCAGGAAAACTGTGCTTGCAGTTTCTGTCTGTAGTCAAGATATTTGCTTATTGAAGGTATATGAAATACTGCTGCTTATCATAATATTTTTTACTTTAAAAATTAATTCGTGGTTTTGTTGGGATTTATCTACAAAGCAGGCAGCTGGCTTTGCTAGTTTAGTGCCTTTCTTTACATGAGTGGGGAAGTCTTAGTACCAAAATGTTGCCATAAACATAGACTACAACTCTTAAGTTGGTAAGAAATTTCTTTGTTTAATGAGAGAAGATCTTTTTAAATAAAGCCTTACTTCAAATGATTCTATCAAAAAACCATTAAACCTGAAGAGGCAAAGAAGTGTATCAGCAACAGCTGTTCTCAGGAAGTCCTGTTAGGGACTATTATTGGAAATTGAAGGTCAAGCAAAAACAGCTGTGTTCCCTTGGTACCATACAGGTGTCCTCCCCCCAGTATAAGTCAAGGAGCTTGTCATGCCTATTGCACTGCAGAAAGTAAGTAGGGTTGCAATAATAGGATATCTAATAACAGTATTTGCAGTTGGAATTTACGAGTTTGTCATGGTAACTATGATGAAATGCAATCTTTTTTAAAAAGTGCGATATTAAGTGTGTTATGGTAACCTCAAAAGGCATGGTAAACTTATTTTTAGCCTTGTGGCTGAGCATTGCAGGAGAGAGAATAGGGGATTGCAGACACCAGTCTGGAGGAAACAATGAGGCATTGTTGGCCTGGCAGGCATCGACCACAGCAGCAACCTCAGCCAGAGAGGTGGAGGTGGGAGGGGAGATTGGCCAAGAAAATGTTTCACCAGGGAAAGCTGAAAAAGAAGTTTCAGTGAGGACAGTGAAAATCCCCCTAACATGAAGGATAGATGGGAGACGCCATGTAAAGATTTGATTGATACTAAATGAAGTGGCTGTAGTTGCTGTGGTGTAGTTAGTTGTTTATGGGAAGCTATCAAGATTGCATGTTGCTTTGATAATTGGGATGTAAGATGTATAAATAAATTACTTAAGAACTGACTTAAGGAAAAAGGTAAAAAAAAAAAAAAAAACCACAAAAAAAACAACACTCTTCAGATAAACTTGCAGCCTGTTAAAGAACAATGTCGTTTGTCAAAGACTTGAAGTGTGACAGGTCTTTGGACAAACATCAAGAAGAGAGGAGCTTGTCTGTGGAAAAAAGACTTGGACAACAGCTCCTGTGACACCAGAAGTTAATTGCATTAACTGTAATTTCATTGCCAGTACAGAATAGTGTGCCTTTATGTGAAACTGAAACGCTTCTGTTTGAAACCCTTCTAAGGGAGGGTTCAGCTCGGCCTGGATGCATGTACTCTGGTTTGTTCCAGAATTCAGAGCTAATTTATGCTTACAGAGAAAGCTGTAAGTAAAAGGCAGAAGGGTGTAGGTCTTTGCTTTTGTTTTGCAATGTAGTGAAATAAATAAATCCTGATAGAATTTCTGCTCACTATGAAAAACCTTGTCATTTAATTGGCAATGTAAGGAGAATCTGTTCATAATATTTTTGAGAAGTTACGTTTTCAGTCTGAGATGTGTAAACATGTTTCCTCTGCAAACATGACCAGGGACTTTGCCTTCTGATGCAATATTTTATTTATAATTTTGTCAATGACACCTGTCTCTGATTTTACAAAAATAAACAGAACTACTTTTGCCTGTTAGGAACTCTTCCTGTTTATACACTTAAAATTAAAACATTCTTGTATCTAATTGTTGTTTTGGTCATGTATTCTTGATTTTTATATATAAATATATACACACACACACATATATATACATACACACACACATATATATATGGTTCTAAATAAGAATGACTGGGTTTGGTTCTTCTGCAACTAAATTTAGTGTTAAGATTTAGCTTCCATGGTTTTTCTTGGTCTGTCCTTCACTTTTCAAGTTTCTGTTTCTGCCTGTTAAAAGATGCTTTAAATTAAAAAGTGGTAGTCTAGAACTCAGCTCCATGTAGTGCTTGTGCATTAACAGTTAAACAAAAGTCATCATTTAGTATCGTGAAAGAGGAAGGCACAGATCACTGAGTATTACAGCAGAAAGCTGAAAATGAGCAGTTTCTGGATAGCATACATCCCTTGTGGATCTGTGTGCCGCCAATGATTTCTACCATTTCTGTGGTGAGTTTTTATATTATGTGTAAAGCAATTGATTTTTTTTCTTTTTAAAAAGACAATCTGGGTAGCTGGTATTACAGCAGTCTTCAGTTGAAAAAATTAGCACATTGATTATAGGATTCAGGGCTGGATCTTTTTGAAAGATATAATGGATTGCGTACGGGGAGGAAGGGCTTTCTTCCTTGTGGCTCCTGGGTAGTGTTGCTTGCTTCACTTCTGTCCTTTGCCTTGCTGGTACCCTGACCCATCTGCCTATGTATTTCTTCATAGCACAATTAGCATTTACTTCATGTACCACAGCTTTGAATTCTGCCTTTTCTGGCAAATAAATGTAGGAAAACTGCACGTACTTTGGGACTCTCCACCCTTGACTGGAGTGAAAATCTTCCTTGGAGGAAAGAGTATTGACTGATACAGGGGGAGTTATGCAGAGGTGGTTGCAGTACTGGTTCCTTTTGTTCTGTGTCCGAATAACTTATGCAGCAAAACTCAAATGCATATGTTGAAAAAATATGCAAATAAATTAAAGGGAGTTTAAAATACTGAAGAATAAATGCCCAGTTTTTTGTGCCATGCAAAAGAATTGTTCCTCTTGGTGTTAATATTGGTGTATTAGGTTGATAATAGGTGTAGCAAAAGCTTGTTTGCAAATTTATTCTAATCAGTGTTATTGAAATGAAGTGTTGCTCCAGTCTTTAATGTTTTTTTAGGAATCAGAGTACCATTTTATAGAGTGAAATCAATTCAAAGTAGTAATCTGGGCTGTAACCTTAGTGACTATTTTCTTTGTGAGGGTGTTTGGGTGCAGCTTCCAGCGTCCATTTAGTAGCAAAGGATCTGATAGCAACAAAAAAGCTAAACATGTTAAATAACCTAAATACTGAACTGTATGGTGAAATGTCACTTTGTAATTTCTCCTTGTAAAATGACAAGGAGATAAACTATGGCTTTCAGGCAATTTTCTAGAGATATCTAAATTGAACAAAGAGAGCATCATTTATTTCTACAAAGTCTAGCAGGAACTCTAGTGGCTTACAGTGACTGAAGTAGCAGTCACTATGCCTCTTCAGGATTTGTTTCTAGTACTGGAGATGCAAACACAGCAAAAGCTACAGAAACCCTGTGTTATTTTAACTTTCACGTGAGAACCTGAATAAGGGCGTGGACCTGTTGGAGCGAAGTCCAGAGGAGGGCCACAAAGATGATCAGAGGGCTGGGCCACCCTCCTGTGAAGACAGGCTGAGAGAGTTGTGGTTGTTCAGCTTGGAGAAGAGAAGGCTCCGGGCAGACCTTATAGCAGCCTTCCAGTACCTGAAGGGGGCCTACAAGAAAGCTGGAGAGGGACTTTTTACAAGATCATGTAACTATAGGACAAGGGGTAATGGCTTTAAACTGAAAGAGGGTAGATTTAGATTAGATAAAATATAAGGAAGAAATTCTTCACTATGAGGGTGGTGAGGCACTGGAACAGGTCTCCCAGAGAAGTTGTGGATGCCCCGTCCCTGGAAGTGTTCAAGGCCAGGCTGGATGGGGCTTTGAGCAACCCGGTCTCTAGCAGAAGGTGTCCCTATCCATGGCAGGGGAGTTGGAACTAGATGATCTCTTCCAACCCAAACCATTCTATGATAATAATAGTTGTCCATAGAAGAAAGCAATATTTTTAGTTCACACTTAATGCTGGGCTCATGGAGTCATGTAAGTTCTGGTTAACTTGGGGCCTATGAACAGTTATGTACATATACCCTGTTAGTTTTTCAGCCTGTGCTCAAGATCTTAGTTATGATATTCAAACCCTGTTTTCTAAGATGATTTAGGAATATGTCTGATCACAAACTTGAGATGGGTGACTCTAAGACTACCCACATTGTTAAGGATACTACTTGTATACTTAAGATTTGCTTTGAATCTTGACATTTAACATAAGTACAGGGATTAAAGTAGAGAGAATGGCTATGTATAACTTATATGGGTACCTACAGATACTGAAAAGAGCACCATCAAATGATATGGGTAAACAATACAAAATCTTATAATAGTTTAAAATGTTACCTGCAGGAAAAAATTCTGATTTTTGGGAACCCACTTGAATTTAATAGTGGAAATAACATATGAAAAAACCCATATAGCTAAAATACTGAACACCTGGATTTGGATTTTTTCTTGTGCTATGCCACTTGTTTTTTTTTTTTTTTTTTTTAAAATGTACATCACTAAATTCTGGCTTCAAAATTGTATTTTCAAAATTAATCACTAGTACTTGCTTAAAAAGATAGGTATTCACTTGATCTGTGTTTCAACTTCACTCTGATTTCACAGGCAATAAAAAGCTCTTTGGTTAATGCTTTCTGTAATTTCCCATACAGGAAATTTGAATGTAAATTTTTGCACTTAGAAATGCAATGACAAGCTTGAATACTTATGCTTCAGTAGTTCTCCAAGGTGCAGAGAAACCTTAACTTCTGTAAACCAAACTTGCAACCTTTGGAATTGGGCCCATTTACACTTGCAAATGTGCCTGAGTGACCTGGAACCTCTTAACAGCACACAGAAGTGGATGGTCTAGACAGTTGTTTGGTGCATATACCAATTAGGTCAAATTAACAATGGAAATAATTCTAAACATTTCGATGCAACTTAGCTCCTTGACTTTACTGAACTTTTAGAATACTGGCCACAACTCAAATAGATGTAACTGGCTCGTACAAGATTGGCATGAAGTAAAAATAAAAAATCCTGCAGGATTTTTCATGAAGGTTGTACTCTACTGCTTTGCTGGGTTACATGTTTTGTCATGTAACAACTTGACTAAATAGCAGAAAATATACATAATGTATGTATTTATATGCAGACATATGTACATGTATACATTTATAAACATACAGAGCAGGGACAGAGAGTTGGATTCCTTCTTTCTGCTCTGATTTATTTATGTCCCCTCTTTCAGGGAAAAAAATGTAGTCAGGTATGTTGAAAAAAATTGTCAACAGAGGATGAGAATTAATTCTGATACCAACTGTGGATGTGAGAGAATTTAGTGTTACAGTGTATCAAATGAAAGGAGTAGTTCAGTCACAATGAGACAATGTCTTCTACAGACATGCTTACAGACATGTTTGTCTGGCATGTTGAATAGACATTGACTGTTAGAAAGTGATACAGACTTGCCTACCTCAGCAATAGGTGCCACCCAAACACCGTTTTGTAACCAGTGGTGGAAGCTGTGATGGCCTCCTGAATTCATACTCTGTCTCATTTTTTGCACTAATACAATTTTCTAGTGTGTAAAATGGAGTAAAAGGGTTTTTCTGAATGTCTATGCTTTAACATAAAATGAAAGCAAAAGTGTTTTTTGACTATTAGGTAGCCGGAGTGTTCATGAAATCAACACAAAGGCTTTCTTTGTGTCCTCTCGGCTGTGGCAGTTGCAGTTAGTTACTAACACTTTCCCCTGAGGTGCATTGGTAAAACACTCATTAGCTGGGTCCATCAGCATTGGAGTGTACTGAAATGGGTATACTATCTTATGTGCTAGCAGGAAAAAACAGTGGAAAAAAGGGAATCAATGCTAACCAAATATGGAAACATAAAATCTTGTAGGGAAGTTAACATTTGGCTTTCAGATTTCTAATGGAAAATCTTTCTAGAAAATGATGATAATTCAAAATTGATTGTGATTTTAGTGGGTGGTATGAAAACTGATTCAAGAGCAGTGCTGGACACTGAGGGTACAGAAATATTAACAGGTTTGTAGTAAATAGGAAATGTTATTTTATAATTATTGAGATGTGAAACAACCTCTTTCAAATATAAACAGTTAAAGGCCAATACACTAAATAAGGGACCTACAAATATTTTAAAGACAACAAATTATTTATTTGTTATATGATTTCAGCTATCACAATCTAGTCAGGGCTCTGCCCCCCAGAGATGTGTTTATAATTGGTTGTGCTGGGAAGGAAGCTTGTATGGAGCTCTTGTGGTTCTTCTCTTTGGTTCCTGGCACCTGGACAGTTGGGTTACTGTCCAGATTCACTACCTTGAAGTCTGTTCTACAAGGAAGTGAAGGATGACTATATGTCATGAACATCTTGCAATGAAACTGCTATTAATGGAGATTCCCAATGATATCTGCTAGCATCACCTGTTTTCTTTTTCTCTTGCTGTGCAGCTGCACACTCTGCAGAGTCTTACTAAGAACGAATAGTTCCCAGTGGCTTTTTAAAAGGTTTTGTGATAATGCCGAGGACATTCCACCCAAAAAAGAAAAGGGATGTCAATTTCTTTTGACCAGTATGAATAAGGCTTCAAATTGTTTCATGAAATTGGCCTGGGAAAAAGCCAGGCCCAAGGGTAAGAATGTATATATGGAAGCAAAATCGTAGTGGATTGATGGATTTTTGTGTGTGTGTTTTTTGAATAGATAGAAAGCACCAGTGCTTTGCCAAAATACAGTCATTAAAGACAACAATAAATGTATCTGAAGAGCTCTTGGAAATGGTACTGATAGAGTATAGATACAGCAAATAAGTCTTGTGTTAATATTGTATTATTTAAGCAACTTTTGTGTGGACTTTTTCCTTTACCCTCCGGAAGAGCAGTTTGAGGGAGCCAGTCTGTATTGATGTTAATTAATAAAGATATATTTGAGAATAAAAAAATCAATATGTACATCTCAGCTTGAATGAGCTGTTAATACTTAAAAGGCTTTGGCAGAGAAGTTGCAAAGTTCAAACTTGTAACTGTGTTCACTTGCTAGTAAATAATTAGCTGTTGAAACATTGTATTACAAAATATAGTATGTTAATTAAAGTGAACTAAGATGGCTTCCTCTTCTAATGTTCTGGAATTTGTAAAAGGAGTAACCTTATTTGAAAACTGAATACAGGCATTTTCTTTAGTGTGGTCTAATGACACAGCATTTTATTATTTAGCGTTTAATATTTAATTATTAATGTTATTTGAAGTTCAGAAGTGTATTCAAGGTGCATCTGCTCTGAAAGTAAAAGTTAAAAAGCAATATTAACAATACATGATTGCCTCCATAGAACAGTACTTCAAGGAAAAGTCAACAAAACAGTCACAAATTTTTAACATGTTCTTGTTTTGCATTAAATTCATCCCCTGCAGTGTAATATAAACCAGAAAGGATGAAAGCATCGCTATTCTTAGTAGCTCAAAGCATGTCTTGTATGTGTCTCCTTATTTAACTGATCTCAATGACAGCCATTTTAAAAAATGGTAAATTTGGAGGTATCGTGGTTTAAGGACAAGTAAAGTGGAGAAAAAGTGAAATACAAGCAAACAACTGCCATGCAAAACAATAAGGTTGTTTAATGCTTGAGTAATTTTATTATTGAATAAATAGGAAAAGTCTAATCCAAATGAATGAGAGGGGCAAAAAAGACTTCTTAAAGTAACTGTTGGGACTGAGGCAGGGTCTATATCAGTTACTCAAATGGGTCACTGCGTGCTATAATGAAGTTCTCCAGTCATATGCTATGTCAGCGATCAGTTTCTTGTGTATTGTCAGAGGTTTTATACTTAGCATGTGATTTTATACGGGGGACACAATACACTCCAATTACCATGTCATTATACCAAAACTGTATTTTGCTATATATAATTGCTATTAATTCAGGTATTTGAGAATTTAATTTCTTGGTTATGAAAAATCAACAAAATATGTAATTAGTGTAGCTGGAGAGAGATTCTTATCATAGTAGCAGTCAAATAACGGTAACTTAATAGAAGTGTAGAAGGGTATTTAAAATAGAGAAACTTTATAATCAACTTGATATATGTGCAAGCAGCCTGAGTGGATTTTGTGTATTATACATTAAGCTGATCTCGTGGTTATATAAAGAATTGATTGTTATGCATTGAAAAACAAAAATAGTGTGCTTGCATTTCATTGTACTGTGCTTGCAGCACCTCTGCTTTCTAACAGTGGATGTACCCATGTCCTGTCTTGTGAGACCAGAAACTTCTCCATTGTGGTATGACTAAAGGGTGTGTTCTCGCTCCTCCTGTCTGGATGCTCGCTGCATTTTACTAAGACAGACAAGTGCCCACTCTCACTTCAGGTCCTCATGGTGAGCTCTGAATTGCAGCTCTCTGTTGGGGTGTGCAGGTATAACTCCATGCTGCTTGTCTCTCTGCGTTTTAAGTTCATTTCTTGTTGAATTGTCATTCCCTGGTATAAGGGAGCTAGACTACATCAGTATCTGCCAGGAATGGCTCCTTTGTACGTAGGAGGCTATGGTAGCAATTACAAGGAATACAATCACCACCAGTGAGTGATGGGCAGACGTGGTACCTCATGCATTTTCACTGTGTCAGGAGAGATCAGAAATGTTGATTGTGGCACTGGCAAAACACAGTTACACCCAGAGTAGTCACGGGTATGGATGTGTGTGTGGCCTACATATATTGGAACACACTGATAAACCTCCCTTTTTTCATTTTTTTTTTTTTTTTTTATTTGACCTTGCAAATACTTTCTGTTATTCAGGGTACTTGGAAATAGACTGTTACTGTGGAACCAGACCCTGGGATGCCTGCGTGCTGACATGCAAATTATATCAGTTGCATGTTGTTGTGCAGAGTTCATTGTCTCTGTTCAGTGATTTCACTAAGGAATCCCTTGCATTTGACTGCTGGAAAAGCAGAAAAACTAGTGAAGTATTCAGCATGACAGATCAAATGAAAGAGGTGTGAGATTGTCTTCATTTTACAATAAAAATTAATCTTTATAAGATGATGTCTTCCTCTACTGCTCCAGGCTGATGCATATTGTGTAGTTTAAAATGTTATGAGGCCTTGATAGTGAGATCTGTAACACAGGTGAGATGGATATTAGTGTGAAATAGACATTTTTAAATCTAGCAAACAGTTTAAAAGTTAGTATTTCAAGAGATTTTTTTCTGATATTTGCAATGGCAATACTTTAACACTTTATATACTCTATAACTAACTTTAACACTTCTATACTTTAACATTTCTAACAGTAAGTAGCAACACAGAGTTTGTTTTCCCCAGTTGGCTTAATCTCTGAAAATAACCAAAAGACCCATTATTCACTGTGAATAAGGTTATCTCTAAACCAGGGTTTTTCTGCCATTCCTAACATGTTGAAGGTTGCTTATCCTATGTTGAATACAATCTGTCATCCAAACTGTTTTTGACGTATACGACTTTGGTGGGCTACTGCACAGACTTTAGTCTTCATCCAGCTCTTCCTAGCAACCTCTGGGACCAACTTTTTTGCCTTCTTCAGAGTTATAGATTATAAAACCACAAGTGCCCTTAATGCAAGTTTTGTTTCTCATCTAGGTACTCTGTGATCAAATAATCTCTTAGACTTCTTTCTGGGAATGTAACATACAGTGTAAGTTTTCAAAGGTTCTTATGATTTAAAAAAAAGTGTTGTAATGAAGGATGTTCCAGCCCTTTAACTACTAATTCTTTTTCTGAACTCTCCAAATTCCTTCCTAAAATGTGGACACAAAAATAGATAATGATATACTAGCAATGGTCAATCTAGTACTGAATATTAAGGTGCTACTTATATTTCTGTTGATATTGTCAATGCTTCCATTCATAATTCTAAAAAATTAATTAACCTTTTTGGCCCGATTTTTGTACATTATTAAATGTTTAGACACCACAACCAAGACAATGTTGTATATTATACTCATAGCCTGACTGGTAAGCGCATTTAGAAGATGTTTCTAACAGTGAACAAAGGTCTCTTGATCTGTGCATGTGTGTATTTAGGAGAACAAGACACCTAAATGCTTGTGAACAATGAGAAGTGGGCAGAATGACTTGCGTCTGGGATTCATGTACCCACAGTTGTATTGATATTAGGTTTTATAGACAAGAAAGGAAAAAATGAATATTATACTTTTTAAAGGGTCTTAGGGGGAGGTACACCTTTCTACTACCTATCTAATATTGCGCAGGCATTTCTCATTTCGATATCTGAAGGGAATTTCAAAATGCACTTATTTTTTTCATGCCATGATTTGATGTCTCTTGTTTCCTATTTCTTATCTGACTCTCTGAGATTACTGGTAACGCCTCTAAAATAATTCTAAAAGAGCACTGAATACAAGAGAAAAAATTCATACAAGCACCATGTTGGAGACTGAATTCAGAGACATGGGTTTTTTTGATTTTCTTTTTTTGTGTTCCTTGGGGTCTTAACCTAGTAAGGTTTCTCTAACAAACAATTTGAATACCTTATTTTTATCTGTAAACTGGTGTTGCAACCTGGCAAATGGCAGAAACAAAATGAAAATACGTATACTAGTGAGTATACAGTTTAGCTTGTAGGCTAAAATGTAGGGGGGAGGAGTAAAGCTTTGGCTTAGGAAGAGATATTTTAAGTATATGAATATTTCAAAGGTGGGGGCAAGGGGACAGAAAATTTTCCATATTCACCTACAGACTGCTATGCAATGACACTAGTGTTTCTATTATTTCAGTAGTGAAAATTACATGCGTTTTGGGGATTTTTGGGGGGTGGTTTGTTTTTCCTGAAAAGCAGGTACTGCTGCCAGCAACATCTTTTTATTTCAGAAGTATGAAATGTTTAAAGGAAAACGAAAATGTGAAATATGCAGGGAAAACTTAATGCATAGAAATTATAGCTAAGTAAATGGTTAGGAAAAAAGTTGGCTAAAAATGATCCTCTTCAAATTCATTGAACTGATTACAAATAGGCTGCATGAATTAAGAAATGTAAGTATTCTAATATCGTGATGCAGTCATTGAAGAGTCCAGTGCCTAAGACCTAGTTAGAATAAATTTGACAGCAGGAAAATCATTAGTATGTCTGGGTACTAGCACAGTGTGCTGTCCAAGACTCTGCTCTGTTATTTATCTCTACCAAATCTAGAGCTGAGTGATGAAAGCAGTAAGGAAGATAAATTTAGTTGAAGGGGGGAAAAAAAACCCAAACCAAACAACTTCTGAGTAACAGCTGGTTTTCAGCCACCAAAGATATCCATAATGTTGAGTCAAGCAAAAAGTGCTGCTATTTCAATTCCAGTCTGTATATTCTGAATTTTAGATTTGGCCACTGAACCAAAATCCTGATTTTTCTGCTGAGAACTGTAAAGCTGGGACTTGGTTTTAGCTACCACAGTACTTTGGCTTGTTCAAATTGCTTCTTAATTTCATCTCTGCTGTTCAATGTTCGTGGTGGTGTTCATATTATTATGCCTCTTTGGTTCAAGGTTTTATGAAAGATGGTTCAAGATTTCTGAAAAATTCTTATTTAAGTTTTTTAACTTCTTTAAATATGTGACCTTTAATAGTAGATTACAGTTGTGTCTGAATAATTTGATTATGAAAATCAGAATAAGAAAGTGTTTCAGGAACCCTGAAGACCTGCATGCCAATATTGGGGAAAGAGAAGGGGTATGATCTGAAGTAACTTTTACTCAGTATCATTCTATTTCAGTCCTAAGGAGTATGTGGGTTGTCATTCACTTCCTTGAATGCTGGAGCCTCCCGTCACAGATGTGTCAGTCCACATTGCATCTAACAGCTCTAGTGGAGTAATACTGCAATAACGGCTGTACAATAAATAGTTTTGGGAAACTGCGCTGAAACACTATTTATGATTGTGTATGAAATTTGGCTTGCTAGTTATTTTCTTAAAAGCAACTGTATTTTTTAAGTGATACTGTCTTTTGTAATTGGTATTGATACTGGGTAACATGATGTGACCTTTCCCTGTTGTAAGCAGGCTTCAGTTCTTCATTTGGCTTTGTTTCCCTGTTCTGTGTTACATAGTTAAACTTGCATAATAAGAAAACAGTCTAAAGGTTTGGGTCCTTCATGCCTTTTCTGGATAGCTCTCTTCATTAATGTGAATTGAGTGGCACTGTCAAAGAGGAGGAGGCTCAGTGTTGTTTTTTCTTTAAACTGGATGTCCTTGAGATGTATTGCAGTTGAAATACTGTTATGTTTCATCCCCGAATAAAAGTTTGTACTCTTGAAACTAGTAACAAGATTCCTACTGATGGCTAGAATCTTCTCATAGGAAAGGAAAGAGGAACAAGAAAGTGTATTGGCAGATCATAGGATGATTGAGACACACAAATTTATTATCTATTCAGTAGGGTATTTCACAAAGAAAGAAGTACAGTTGTACAAAGAATTGGTCAGAATTTGTCTTGGGACACTGTGCCTGTCTCTGGTTGCTCAAGATCAAGCAATGTGAATTCAAAAAAGATTGACTGTAAATTGCTGTTCCTTTGAGGTTGAGAGGGAATATACAGCAGGGAGGATGGGGGAATGGGAAATGTCAGAGGGAGGGAGACTTAGGGTGTTGATACATCACTGAAGTGTGAATTGTGTTGTGCCTTTGAATGAAAATTAAGTGGGAAACCTCCTGTAAAAATACTGTTACATGGGATCCACACAGTGTGCATGTGATTTGAATATTATAACTATGGAAATGGATTTCCTAAGTGTAAAACCTTGAGCCAGAATTCATTATTATTCTTCATGTGAAATTTTCTGCTCCTGAACCTGTGAAGTGACTTCAGCTTTTGCAGATGTTTTTATACTGTTGTATATTTGCATAATGTTTTTAATAAGTAGCCTTTAACCTATTCATTTGATCAGAGCTGTTTGATTTAGTCACTTGCTATTAATTATTTTACAGTATGTAATTGGTTACTTCAATAATATGCTATGGCCTTTTACTTGATTGAAAACTTAGAGATAGTGGCTTGAATAGCATTGAGTGTAGTCAGTAATGAAAATTAATATATTCACTGAATATTTGAGTATGGTCAATAACCAGCATCCGTATATATAGCTATGTGGTTTGGACAATATTCATGTGTTTTACATAAAGAATAATTTTTTCCCTCATCATTAATACAAGTAGAATATTCTTTTGAGCTTTTTTAATACACAAATGTTGTCCATCTGGGTTGATCAAAATAAATTTTGAAGCTCTTGAACAGTTTCAAAGAGAGATTAAGGTCTCAAAGAGTTAAGTTTCTGTAAATTCTCTGCAAGTCAGTGGCCTGCAAGTGGAAGGATGCCATAACTAAATATGGCTGCTGGATACCACTAAAGGAACTACAGTTGCAATTGAGTTCCCCAGCTGTTCTGAGACACAGCAACCAGCTCTCCTTACTGCAGAAATGTGCAGCTCTGAACAGAACTTGATCCATAAGACTGTTCAGTCATTCACATAGGTAGGAAATTTTGGAGGGAGCAAGAGAAGAGAGACATTATGAGCAGAGGCAGTATGGCTGCAAGAGGTCAGATATAAATAGCCATCAGAAGTTAGGACGTGCATTTTCAGTAAGGGGAAGGGTTCATTTGTTCTTCTAAGGTATGATTTTGGAACTCCTACATGATATTTAGCATAAAAATGTGTACTGAGGATTTAATCCCTGCCCAAAGGAGTTGATAGTTTTAATGTGAGAATAGAAACAACACATAGATACATTGAGTATGTGAGGGAAGTAATTAGAAAGTTACAATTAATGCAGTAGGAGATTTCAATGCAAAGCATAAATGGATGTGAACAGAGTAGAATTGTAAACAAGGTCAGGCTAAAAAACAATGCAAATTTATTAATTCCCAGAGGAAATGAAAAAAACCTTGCTACTCTCCCATATCTATTATTTCAAGGAAATTATTTCTGTCTAGAATTGAATCAGATTAATAGAGTTGTGTTTTTCTTAACAGGAGGTTATGAATCAGAGTAGACTAAATATGTCTGCAGAGAAGAATTACTCCATTATATTTAAATATAACATCATCCAGATATCTGTGCATGTACATAAAGATACCAGCCTTCTTTCTTACCGTTCAATGTTAGGACGTTTACTCATAGTCTCCTATTATACTTATTTTGCATTGTGTTATTGTCCTTTATAGATTCTCTTCCATTCTTTTTTTAGCACTTCCAAAAACCAATGATATCTGCCAGAGCGATGCCTCTACTCCACTGAGCAAAGCTGATTTCCTGGAGGAATTTGGGAAGGGCAAGAATTAGTTTGTGTGGATGGGGTGTTTTCTGTTTTTTTTTAATGACTTATATATATAACGTTTTAGTTTTAAAGTAATGCCTAGACAGCCCAAAGTCTGTAGGAGGCATTGTGCAAAGGTATATACAGACCAGAAGGAGCAGAAACAAGAAAGAAAAGTAAAATAAATAGCCCAGAATCAGACACGAAAACAAGAATAGAATAGAATTCAGATATCCCTATCTCCTGCACAGAGCTATGTCAAAGGTATCTAAATGTTATGTCCTGTGGAGGGTAATGATTGTTTAAAAAAAAAAATATTTCAATTTTTTAATGATCTGAAGGATTATTAATTGTATGGGGTTTTTTCCTATAAATATATTTCAATTTGTTTTCCTCTAGCCATAGTCTTTTTATGGATGTCCTAGTAAATAGTTCCAAACAAGATGGCTTTTTTGATACAGGAGAGAATATATATTTTCCAAATTCCATGTATTTTAACTGTAATTCTACCTGCAAATTATTTTTCTGGTTGACAGAGGAATGAACTAAAACTGTTGTGGTATTGTGACTCTAAAAGCAGTCCAGATCAGTTTTGTTAAGAGTATTTTGCCGAGCTTATTTCTTTCTAACCTATGAAGTAACTATGAAATATGGTTTCCTTTTCACAGAGTACTCCGGGCTGATCTAACCTGCTGAGGCCTGTGCCGCACTAGCTATTAGTTTGTGTAAAACCATCATGGTTCAAGATCTGCCTGTCAGAAGATACTGTAAAAGAGTATAAAATGCCTCTATATACTTAAAAAAAAAAAAAAAGGTGGGTGTTGGGGGAAGCTTCTCCTTATAATAATGGCATTGAAATCAATGGTGAATGCCTCTCATCAGAAGCCAGAAGTATTATGAGACTGTGTATTAAGCATCTTGAGTTTGGGACAAATCTCCAGCTGCATGTAAATGAACCATAATAGAATTATAGCATATATATCATCTGTGAAAATAGTGCTGAATGCAAGATAAGAATAAACTAATTCAAGTATATTTCCCCTTTTTGGGGGGACGCAAATATTTATTTGCCAGTTAAAGAGAGGGTGGAAGCTTATTACAGTTAGTTACTCAGGCATATACACAGTAGTAGGCGAAGTATCTCGTGACAATATTGACTGTGGCTGCTCATCTTGATTTGTGCCGATTTACATGCTTCACATTTAGAGTGGTCTGTCAAACTGACTCCAACTGAAACTTAAATGTATGATTTGGTGTGTATATGAGAAGTTGATTTGTATCAAAGATATTGATCTAAGCTTTTTCAGTCAGGGAGCTGTTCAGTCATATCTTCTTGACACATCTACTGAAGTTAATAAATTCAGGAACTTCAGCGCTGTAGCAACAATCAGAAGACAGGCTTAGGCTCTCAACTGCTAGCTGTATCAAGTACATTCACTAGACGCATTCTTCCAAATTAACCTAATAACATCAGCCTTGGCATGCATATTCCCTTCTGTTCAAAAAGGAAAAGTATAATGCAAGGTGCTACTCTGTGAAAAAGTAGTAATGGGAAATTGATGCTAGTGGTTACTGTGGTAGTTGCAACTTCTCTGCTCCCATGGTGTTAAAATTGAGCTCAAAGCAAAGTAGGAGCTGGAGAACAAGAGAAGCCAGAAGTGTGATCAATATTGTTCTGTATTTTACAGGAATAGGGCTGCCTCTTGTTGTATGGGTGTTGATGGATTACAAGCCAAAAACTCAGCACAATTTCACAGACTGATCCTGTGGTTTCATGTGTTGTTGTGGTCAATGCTGTCAGCTCAGTCTCCTCAGAGTTGTTTCACAGGGGAAATAAGGTATTGTAGCAGGTCCTGTTGAAAACCAGTAGACACACAGGTCTCTGAGTTTTGTTATCAAATCCCTTTTTCAACACAGTTTGTCATCAACTAATATTGTGGGTTTCGGAATATTTTTAGGGAACTAAGCAAGAAAACAAGTTTTGCTCTGTGAGCCAAGACCAATGTATTTTCACTCGTATCCTCTAGACAATAACAATCATTTAAAATATGATCATTATGATAAGTATCGATGCTCTAAATTAAACCTACAGCTCAAGAGCTTTGTTACTGATGCAGACATGCATAAATGTGTCAGCTGACAGATTATGATCTAGTGTTGTCCATGGGAGTTAATGGCAGAGCAAGCATTTGTTCTTGTGGCAGAAACCTTAAACTCAGAGAAGTGCTCATGTGTTATGGTGAATTTCTAGTAATTGCTTTGACTCATTCTTGGGCATCTCTGAGCCTGCTGCTTTGATGCATTAATTTGCAGGGGAAAATGGCTCTACAATGTACGAGATGCAGAAATGTGATTTGGTAAAATAAGGAATCATTTGTTGAATATCATTCTCAGCTGCCCATAATTGATCTCCATGCCTTTTAGATAGGGTGCAGGTGCAACCAGTAAACTTTTTCTAATCTTTATATTGTTCTTAAGTTATTTAAAGCAACATAAAAGAAACTGAGGAGTAGAAGAAAATTTGCCAAGTGATTATGTAAAACAAATCAACTAATTCAGAATAGATCCAAGGTGTCTGTCTGCTGCAGGGTGTTGAGCAACAAACCTTGCTTGGTTTGTATATGAATCTGAAAAAAACCTCCCATACATTAGAAGCAAACTGTTTAGCAGATGTCTAGGAGCTTGTAAAGGCTTTGAACATGATCTGATCAAAAACAAAATTAAGTACTTCTGTGTTTGAGTTCCTATATAGCTAAGAAAATATTTCTGTTGCATGTGTACACCCAAACTGTGGTGTTATTATTCAAGACCTTGCTGCTCTGAACAGTGTTGTTATCAGAAGCAGCGTTTGCAGGAAGAGACTATGGGAAGGTTTAATATGCTTGTCCCCAGTGTTGGCCTCTGTTTTCTTCCAGGAGGAAAATTTCTGAGAATACCAACATCAAATTCACAGGAGCTTCGCTAGCTGAAATGCAGGAAAAGTAGAGAGAATAATTTTGTTGGCCTGCTGTGAATATAAGCCTCTTTCTATTTGGGTGTATGTTGCTGTTACAAAAGCTACCCTTGTAGCTATGCTGAAATCTGAGCTATAGGAAATTTGTTAAGCCTTTTAAAATGCATGAATCATTGTGGAAGTATGGGATGGATGTCTGCAACAGAGATAGTTGATAGTGGACTGATAGACATTGATGCTATTCACTGTGTGGTGGGAATTTTTGTTCCATTAAACATGACGCTTTCCTGCATTTAAGCTATTAATCAGCTAGTTTTATGCTGATTATGAAATTATTTTTTTTATATTTTGTTGGCCTCTATAACCATATTAAACCTACACAAATATGTTTCAGAATCAAGGCAAGAAGTGTTTCAAATTAAACTTGGCCTCTCATTTCTTGTCATTCATCCTTTCTTATTTGACTTATAATGAAGCTAAAAGTGTTGAAACTACTTTTCCCTACAGTGTAGCCAATGTAGAAGACTTCATAAACTCTGCTGAAATGATCAGGAAAGTAACTGCAACTCAGCAGTGATATGCCTGAATCTCTTATCTCTGGTTTATCAATCTTTCAATCTCCTTTTTCCTCTAATTTCTTTTTTCCATCGGCTGAGAAAATATCTGCGAAACACAAATGTGTTCTCAAGCTAAGCAGACTTGTCACCCACACAATCCACAACTTGCTTGAACTTGATCTGTTTTCTGTGATATAAGTCCAGCATTAGTGTTTTAATACACTATTGTAGAGATCCAGAGAGAAACTTCCAGTGATAAAGCGAAAAGGGCATACACGTGGCTTTCCTGTATTTAGAAGTGCTAGCTTTTTAAGAAGTTCTGAGGCTTGGCAATTAAAAAAAAAATATCAAAATAAGCCATAAATAGTAGGTGGGTTTTACACAAAATATACTAAATGAGAGTCGAAGTCCACCAGTTGCAGAATAAAATATGTAATGAGCAGCTATGGGTATATCTGACTTGAAAATCACTCTGTAAACTTGCTGTATTTTTCAGTACTTCAAAGAAAGTCGTGTAATTCCCTACTGGTAATGACAGGGAATATTGCAATTAGCTGATGCTTTAATGTTATGAAAGTAAATATTCACATGTATCTCTGTTAAAAAGAAAAAAAAAAAAAATCATTGTTTTATTTTCAAGCATTGGTGGTTTTGTCCATTAACTAAACAGTAGGCTGCCCATGCTCTGATTTTTTTCGAGTTATTAGTTGGTATATTCATGTAATAGCTTAGTCATTGCAGTGCTCTGTTGTATGATTTCTGGTTGATAAGACTTTAAGTAAAGCATGTCTTTGTGTTTTGAGTGCAGCACAACTTCCTTGCATGTGTCTGTAAATGCCCACTTCCACATTTTTAGACAGCATTTTCAAAGGGAGATTTAAGGCTTTTAGGACAGTTTAAAATCAGAGGTCTACATCCACATTTTAGTAGATTTCTAATATTTTGGAATTATTGTGTTGTGGTGTTCATGAAGTATTGCTAATTTTAACACAATGTTTTTAATGTGTATGCAGTGGGTTTTGCAAGGATTTTTTTTCTTTGCTCTATGTAGGGATCTATATTTTTGGTGGTTTGATTAAAAAAAAAAGGGGGGGGGGGAGAGCAGTTGGACTACTCAGAGGGCTTTTTCTGTTTCTGAAAATGTTGTGTTTGCAGTCTCCACTGCTATTTTATTATATTTAGTTAATAATCTGAATGATACAAAAGCAGCTTTTAGTTCTCTTCTGTGTTCCACAATTGTTCCCTAGCCTGAAGTGCCGAAGCAGAAAATAAGGGCATGAAGTGAAAAGCCCAAGATTGAACTGGGATGGCTCAGATGTGGAATGGCAATTGTCTGGAGTGTAGAGTAAACATTAAATAAATGAAAAGGATAATCTTAGCAGTCACTGGGAAGGGAGGAGCTCTTCAGAGGAGTATTAAATGACTTGGGAGTGAATGAATTAATTTGTGGTGGTACCACTCTCACCTAAACCAAATACCTCTATCCTCCAAAACAATAGGATTTGATAGTCAGTGTGTGTTCCTTTTTCTATAAGAATGCAAATTTAAAAATGCTTTTAAGACTTAAATTCATTAATTACCAAGTAACAGAAGCAACTTCTAATATTGTGCAATATTAATGTTGACTTAGAAAATCCTTGTTTCTATAATAAAAAAGAGACATTCCCATAGATATTTTTGTCTGTTCTAACCTCAGCATTTTTAAAAACATCCAATTCAAGGTATTTAGATAATAAAATTTGCATATATTTTGCAATCCTGCCCTCTTTTTCGCTCCTTTTTTCTTTCTTTTGTCACTTCTTCAGCTTCAGTTTACATGCTATTAATATCTAGTGACACAGTTTTTTCAGATGTATGATGTGAAACCTGTATTCTGCACAGTCACTTAAAGCTGGTGAGAATAATTGCAGTAGGATTGCTCAAATGAGTAAGAGTTACAGAAGTGACTGCTTTCTAATCCTGAACCAAGGTCAAGTATTGTTTTTCTTATGTTTGTTTAAATTTAGTTACATACAAATAAGACTTAGACTAGCAAATTCCCAAACAGAGAAAAGCGTTAGATTATTCCTACCTCCTCTGCATGTGGATTGTAGCATCTTTCAAACAGGTACTCTTCCATCAACTCTGGAAAATTCAAGTTTGGATTTGAATACTATAGGTGAGGAGAACCAGAGGGAGTCATACACATTCATGTGTGTAGCTTATCATAAGTACATGGCCACACAACTGTAAATGCAGCATTCTTCAATCCTGTCTCATGCCATTGGTAAGCCAATGCTCTTCCAACCTCCAGGAAGCTATACCTGTGGCTGTATATCAAAGAGACTTTAAAGAGCCCTTAATTTATAAACTGACATAAGGAAATTTTTGTTAGCAGGCAGTAAGTTCTGAGAAACTAACATGCGCTCTTCAGCGTGTTTCAGGCATGATTCAGTTTCACGTTGCTGCCACATCTGTGCTTGTGTTGTAACTTAATACACAAAATTATATTTGTGACAGACACTCTGCAAATCTTTTTTCCATGTTTTTTCTTTTTGACTGCTTGAGTGATGGTCCTGATTTCTTGAGGGTAAAAACATAGTGAATGTGTATACGCTTTTGACTTTATATTATTAAGAAAAAAAAAGACATCACAAATTTTATTCTAACAGTACTACACACAAGATAGCTTTCTAGCCTAAATATACTGGGAATATTCTTTTTACTTTTAATGTGCCAAATGCTACAAAATCTTTCTGAAAGATCTAGTTGCTAATCTGTATGCAGGCTGTAGAAATACTTTAACCTAGTTGTTAAAAATCTGCCAATTTACTATTTAATACTGATTTTACTGCTTGTGACAAGAAACTGAACCAAAAAAAAGAGGAGACTGAAAACACTGAAGGGCAAAATATTTTGAGAACTAAGGGGGCTAAAATGTAATGCTCTTTTCTTGTACTTTGTTACACAACTTATGTTTTAACTACGACCTGGAAAAAACGGTAATGTACATCAGTTAAAGATCAAATTTTAATCCGATCAAGCCACCCATTTAGGCAATATCCAGTTACCTATGCTTAAGGAGTATAGACTGTTGATACAGATTTCTCCTAGATTAACAAAAAAACCAAACCAGTAAACCAACATGGAACAAAATTAACGTATGTCTTTGTGTGTGTTTTTGTTGTGTGGTTTTTTGTTTGTTTGTCTTCCCCTTCTTTAGTAATTGCATTTATTTTTATAGATATGGAGAAATACAGCTCTGGTAGATGTTCCTCACAGAAAACAGCTATTCACTTGAAGCATGCACTGGGCACAGATTTAAGTGACAAAGATTTTATAAAGAAGCTGGACACAAATGACAGAATGGGAGCCTCCCAGGGTACTCCAAGACTCAAACCTATGGGTGAGTTGTGTTGAATATTTTCAAAACCTCAAATGCATCAGTTATAATCTACACCTGGCAAGGAATGGCAGGGAGAAAAGTGAGATCTCTATATGGTCACGAATTTTTTTGCAAAAGCTTGGCACTTGTGATGGAGGGTGGATGGAAATGGCAACATTTAGTCAGGCTTCCTGAAAGTTCTTCTGTTAGGAAGTCCAGGTTTCCATGATCCACAGCCTCAGTATAACTGTTATCCATGCAGTTTTTGAGGTTAGCACTGTGAATTTAATGTAGTAGATTCTGGGAAAGCTCCTACAGACAACCTCAAGGCAGGAGCTTTGAGTCTTCAGGTACTTCTAGCCCTTGTTGGTCTGAGGAAGAGTGGGTTTCGAAGTTTTAGTTGATCTGAGACCTTCAGCATGAATATTTCTTTTGTTTGTGTATAATGTACTCTTTGCTCCAGGTAAGATGTAATTTTTTTTTTAATTTTCAAAAGCTCTACTCTAAATACTTCTCTAAATACTGCTGCAAAATGAGGACAGCACAGTTTCAGCAGTGATGACTGTAATAGTGTAATAAGGGGAAACAAATAGGTGAAACTGTGCAAAGTGTTAAAGAAAGTGAAGAAAAATAGATCTCATGGAGAGGAGTTCTTGGAAGAAAAACATTCTTTTCTAGAGAATTCTCTCTGGCTCATTGCAGATAACCTTTCTTTTGACAATCTGAAAAGGATCTTTGTGCCCCATAGGAAGCACTGTGTTTTGAAAGCTTTTCTGAGCTCAGAGGTTGCTGAGATGCTGTCAATACGCAAGTAACTATGTTGTGTTTATTTACGTTGAAATGGAGGGGGAGAGCAGAAAGCCCTTATCAAGGGCTTCAAGGAGAAGCATGCAGGATCAAGGAAGCTCATTGTCAGCAATGAATATATATGAAAAGATTGTGTGCTCCTTAGTGACATCACCTAAGGAAGCAGTAATGACTTGGTTTTAATTTTCCAGCATTCTGTACAGAAAAATCTCATTAAAAATGCCAATGCTACAAGCAAGGTAAAAAGCTGGAAATCGCACCACCTGACAACTAATTTATCTGCTGTTGATTTATATGCACGGGACATTTGAGCTTCTGACTTCAGCTGCTTATGCTGTCACCATGCAGTCTATGGTGGAAAAATGAACACTCCTATAAAAAGTCTTTTGAGTTTATAGGTCCTAGTAATTAATAATTTTGTTGGACTGATAATAGACCATTGTGATAAGCATAGGTTACCTTACTAGCTCTCATTCCTTGGCAAAGGTTCTGATTGTATAATTCTTTCTGTCCATTGTATCATTGGAATATTGAACTGCAAATTGACTCACGTTCAGAATCCGTCTCATTCGGGACCCTACTGCTCTGGGACTGTATCTTCTGCTTGGATCTCTTCTAGTTCTCTGACCAGCCCAAATGTCATACCTTTTTTGGTGCTAACTGGGGTAAAGAGACCATTATGGGAGCTGACAGCTATCCAGCTTTCAGGGCTGTAAAATGCTTGACTTCAGTTGGCTTCTTTAGCAGCTGGTTTCCTTGTTTAGTGTTTTGTAGAGATCTGTATCTGGTTTGAGGAAACTTGAGAAGAAATAGTTGCTGAAACTGTTTAGGGGATCAGAGGTGGCCGTGGCAAATATGAAGAACAGGTCAAAATTGGTATATGTTCATCACTTAGACTCAATTCTCATTCAATTTAGAGGACTTTCTTAGTCTTAAGATCTTTTAGTCTTAAGACTTTTCTAAGTCTTAAGATCTACCACCCTGAATTCTATTTAATAGCAAATGCAGAGGTTGTATGTCAGAAAAGCTGAAAAAGACTGAGAAAGGCTAAGTTTAGGGTCTTTAAAAGAGCTTATAGCTTTTGCATTACCCTTGAAACTATATATTCTGAACTGTAGCACAAGTTTTGTTTTGAAAGTGCCATGACCCAGTTTGGAGGAGTAAAAAAAAAAAAAAAGGCATAATGAAAACTATAGTGACTTTTTAGGTGGAAAAAAGGCTAAAGCTATTCTTTGAAAAACCGGCAGAATGGCTGATCTGACTGCTGCTCTTGGCTTTCCGCACATTCATATAACTGGCTGTACCTCACGATAATGTAATCGGTGCTAAGTAAGTTAAGAAAGGAGACAGATGCTGCTATGTGCAGCTGTGATCTGAAATCACAAATTTGTCACCTTACTATCACTTAAATAGTTTCCTTGCTCCAAAAGTTTGGCTCACAATTCAGCAGTTCTACTTGAGAAATAAGATAGTACTTGTTATAATAAAGGTAAAGACTTGAACTCTCTAGCTGACTTAATAGTAAAAATTTGAAGGTTGGACTGGGTTCTGGGCTCGCTAATACTCAAACCTAGTCTAGTCCTTGAGTAAGCAAGCTTGAAAGCTGACTGCAGTTTCAAACAATTTGTACACTCTACTTAGACATAACCTGATAGTAGTCCTCTTATTTACATCTCTATTCCTTTCTAAGATATGATAACTATCTTATGTCCTGTCCTGTGGTGAGAGATCTTTGAGACACTACAAAGGTAAATATTTAACTTCTTTTTAATTTTCATGAGGCTACTGTGTATTGGTGATCCTGCATTTCAGCTCTTGAGATCTCACTGTACAGATTTCATAACCAAGTCAATTGAACTGTTTGGTTTTGGAGGTTATTTGGATGGAAAAAAGTGTTCATTTGTGTATAGGTGAACAAACCAGTATGGATTGTCCTGTGAATCTCAATCATTTTATCCTTTGAAAAATTAAAAACTGGATTTCAGTAAGCAGTTGTGACTATTTCACAAGCATAAAGACTAACTGAGCACTAATGCTGGTGCCAAATATGTTTGAGCCAAGCATAGCTCAAATTCATAATGAGAGCTTTCCAAGCTGCTCAACATGTTCCTTTTCACATCCATTTGACGTGTTTCTGGCTTGACTTTGTTCTTGCATGCAAGCATTCTGAGCAGTCTTTAAAATCAGCAGTCTCGCAGTGTTGGAAAAGTAAACCTCATGCTTGCAAAGTTACAATGAAAAAAAGTTTGTATGTGTACTGTTCTACAATAGAAACCCCCAGGTACAAGGCCATACAGTTGAGCACTTAAGTACTGTTGAAGGAATAGCCTAATATATTTTTTCCTCTTATCTTTGTACCAGAAAATACATTTGTGCATCTGCTGGCACTCATGTTAAATATCTTCTGGTCCTCTTTAACTCTGCTCTCCCCTCATCCTTTTTTTTAAAGGAGCAACCTCACAAAGTTGTTTATAAGTTCTTTTCTCAGAAGGCTAATTTATTCATTTAGTATTAGATTCTCCTGTTCACACAGGATCAGTACAAGGCATAGGCACAATCTGAGCTGTAAAAGCTTGGCCTCTCTGAACTTGGGGGGAGTTTTGCCAGTGAACAACGGGATTGGGTTTTCAACCAAAGCATTTGGACAAATTTAAATTACACCTAGACCTTGTGCAGCTTCTCTGCACAAAGCTAAATTTCTCCCAGAGGACAGAATAGTAAACTAATATGAATCCTGACATGTAGTGGTTTTCAGCAGATGAGACTGGAACCCAGCAGAACAGAATTCTAAATGGTGATTTTAATTAATTTATTGAATTGTTTTATGTGTGGAGATGCCATAGGGGAGGGGGAGATTACAAATTTATGTACATGTAAATTGGAAGAAATGTTTTCTTATCTTTTAACAAGAATTCCTTTTTAATGTTTTATAAATATATCAACCTTGCCATAGCTATCATGCTTACTGCATGAGAGCTAACATTGAGTTTATAGTAGTGTTACTTGTATGTACCATACTTCCTCTCAGCTGAACTTTAAAAGGACTTTCATGTGGTTTGTACTTAAGGTAATTTCCCTTTATTTTTCTGTTTTAACCTGGGGCTTTTTTTTTCCCAATGGGAGTTCTAGAAGAGAACTTTAATTGAACTTTGTTTTTTTACATTATCCTGAAATGAGTCTAAATGGCACCATGAACAATATCAAAGACTTTCATCTCTGTTCTGTTTTGCAGACAGATACTGACAAAAAAGCATCTTCAGCTATGCTTGGGAAGTGAAATACATGCATGTAACAACCACTGTTATTAAGCTATTTAACATAAATGCATGAGTTTTTTTAATAGCATTGCTATGAATAGTGTGTATCTTAGAATATGACCTTGGACTTGAGCTACTAAGATGCTCAAGTTAAAAGATGTTATATATGTATATAATAACTTGCATATTCAAGAACTACTTACTATGACCCTACTGTATTTTCCCTGTACTGTTGTTACTTCCAAATAGGCACTAATGGGTCTTCAATACTGGAGCTGAACCACCAGTTTGGCCTTCCTGAGTGCCATAATTCTCTGAGAATATAAAGACCAGTTCTAGATTATTATTTTTTAACTGAGATTAGATGTTCACTATAGGACATTATTTGAAAGATAAATTTTCTTAGTATTGGGGATGCTGATATGAATCATGGACTTCCCAAAACATGCTCCTGTAGGCAAGTAAAGTCATGCTGTTTCACTCTTGCTAACCTGAGTAAGCTCTGGCTAAATAACAAAATGTACTGTTTAACAATCTTTTTAACTTTTTCTGATTTTGGGCTTTGTTCACCAGATGAATGGGCTAGAGCTCACTTAATTGCTTTTTACTCCAAAGTTTATGGTGGAAGCTTGCTATTTTCTGACTGTTTTTTCTGCTTAGACGATGAAAGTATTTAATTTGGTTTACTGCTTGGCTGTAAATGAGGGATTCTTGCTGTAAATCATCTGTCTAGACCCAATGCCTCTGAAATTTTCCTCCACTAAACTGAATCCCCCATGCTTCCTGTCATGTGTCTCCATAACCCCTTTGGTCTGATGCAGTTTACAATATGGGTCACCAAAGCTGGAAGTACCACTTTTACTCTTGGAAAAAGTGCTACATTCTGTATTAGACACAGCCCTAAATAAATCCATGGCATCATTCTAAAAAAATATGAGGGGGTTACTACTTCAATGAAGTGCTCAGGTTCAGTGCAACCAATTAGGACGCTTCTCTAGCTGGACATATTTGGTCTGTAAATGTTGCCTAAAACCAACTTTCATGGAAGTCTTAAAAGGCTGTTTTTGTGTCTCTTCCAAGACTATCATTTGTGCTGGAAGAAGCACTCGCATGCAAAATTCCGAGGACCTTCTTTTCAAAAGCAGTGCTGTATAACCTGCTTTCTCTGCACAGGTTTATCATTGAAGCTTACTTTAAGGTAACTGTAAATTCTAGTGATCCTTTGCCTGTCTGGATAAATGACTTGGGAATAAAAATAAGAGCTTGTGGTCTGCATGCCCCCCATACATGCAGCAGTCTACTGCTTGTCACACTTTATTGCGCCATGCTCCATTTTCCCTGTTACCTGTTAAGTGTTGTCATCAGTGTTGTCTGACTTCTTGTTTCCATTTTGGTATAGCAGCACAAGCAGGCAGTTGATCTGGAAAGATGAAGCACAGACAACCTCAGGAGATACTTGGCTGATTTCCTTCTCACTGATGTGAACTTCCTCCCACTATAAGTCCCATTCACTCAGCTACCTCCCCCATGACTTCTTTACAGTAGAATCTTGTTAATGTGAGGTCCTGTTCATCTTAGAGCCATACCCTTATCTTTTTAGGATTCATCTATTACAAGCTTTTTTTGATCAATACAGAAAATCAGTAACCGTTGGTTCCTAAGACTGTAGGGTTCTAGCAGTTCTGTACAGCACATCGGATATAAGAACAGATGAAAACAGTAAGAAACAAAACTAACAGCTTATTATATGTTGCACTTTTAATTAATGGTTTTAAAACAAAGCTACTGAAGTGAATAATTCACATTTAGATATCAAATTAGACTTCAAAAATCAATAGAAAGTTTTTCTCTTTCTTTATTAAAGATCGATTATTTTTTTCTGGCATTGGTGAAGAAAAGTTTTAGTAAAAATCTTAACTGAGAAGAATGAGAAGTAACGCAGATCTGAATCTTAATACTACAGTTCAACACTATGTTCTCTTTCATGTAATATTGGAACAGTTTTTTACTTCTGAATTTGTGGATTTTCTATGTTCTATTCAATCCAAACTCAGCAGAAAAAACTGAAAAATGAATGAAGAATGCAAGAAAAAAATATCAAGGAAAAGGTTTTTGTATGCAGCGTAGTGTAAAAAACCCTACATCTTATAAAGCTCTATGATGCCTATTAACTTTAAACCTTGATGATTATTTAGAAGGACTTTTGAATGTTTGGGGGGAAAAAAAGTAGTTCAGTTTATTGCTAATGAACCTCACAGTATAGAGATTTAATTTGGCAAACTCTGCTCTTGATTGTTTATTTTCTGAAGATGTCAGAACTTTTGTAATTATCATCTTGATTTCTAAACTAGTTTAAGTATTTCCTGTTAATGATTTCTATTCTTGATTTGAAGGATGTGTGGAAAATAATTTGGAAGAGCTTTTGATTAATTGCTGTCTAGTTGTGCTTTGCCCTTTGTATAAATAGTCTGTCTTGCTCCTCTAGCTCTTCAGATTTGAAAAATGCCGGTGAAATAGTACTGAATTAAATTTAATTATTAAATAATGTAATGTAGTCATCAAAAATCCATGCAGAACAGTTGGTCTGTGGTAGTTAATTTGTCTGCCTGTAACTCATATTTCCTATAACTGTTTTAAAACAGTCTATAGTGAGGATTCAGGAATCAGTAATGATAGGAACGTATTATTTTGAAAGGCTTGATATTGAATTCTAAAACTAGGATTTTGAGGTGTAGTAGTTCAGCTTAGCTCTAATGGCAGTAACAAATTTTCTGCTCCTAAATATTTAACCCATATGCTTGAGGCTATGATATCTTTTGGATGCAAGTGTGCTTTTCCTACTGGAATCGGTATATTACAGCACACTGAAAAGTAGAATTAGTCATGGAAATATTCAGTTTAGGGATAGAGTTTTTGGTGTTGTTTAATCTGCTTTGTGCAAATGAAAAATTACCTTACACCTTGCACAGCATGGGGTGGGCCGGTAGGGTCTGCTACAACAAGAGGTGAATATGTCATGGAGGCGACTAAGTCCAGGGTGCTTCTAAACTAGTCCCAGAGTAGTTGCTGTGATGCATAGCCTTGTGTGAATGTTATGTTGTGAGTTTCAGAATGAGCACTGCACAAATTACAGAAGAAATTTTTCCTTGCGTTTACGGAGAAGATTGTGCAGGTCAGTTATGCAAACTATTAATTTATGCTTATAAGATCTGAGGCAGTGCTGGCTGCCCTCGAAGACAAGATATAAAACTTAGTGGCCTAATAAGGTGATACATATGGTTATAAAATGGTTTTTTGTTTTCTTAATCTGTTGTCCTTGTTCTGCAAACAAGTCTATTTAGCCAGGCCTCTGTATGGAACGTGGTGGCCGAAGTACGTTTTGGGGGTCACGTATACCATGTTTTGATAGATTACTGAATATGTAAGTAGTGTGAAGGGTGTTTAATGTATGGATTTTTTTAACTCTTCCACAGCTAAGGCTGTGGCAGATTCTATTTATCTTGTTTCTACTGCGTGGGGATTGCAAGTATGAGAAATCTTGTATGTTGCTAGAACTGATTGTTACAAGCAATATGGATAGTTGTCTTATTTTATTTTCTTTGTGTAACACAACTTCTGACAGCAACCTCTGTGTGTGATTTTTTTTTTTTTTTTTTTTTAGGGGTCTGAATCTAATAATAGCAAACTAACAAATGCGTTCAAAAGGTAAGCCGTTAGAACAGCAATACAGTAGCTCAGATTCTTTTTCCCCATCAAATTTATACGAAGTAGTAAAGCACTTAGGTTGTTATCCACTGGCTACTGTTTGGAAATATATAAAGTTGTTGATTCTTAGGAATTATGGATTCTTTAACCAAAGTAGAAAAATATAAAATCTGAGAGAGATGAGGTTCTAAGATTAGTACTTCATATATTATATTATATACGATCTTGCATGTCCGGTGATATACTGTTTCTGTATAATATGATGTAAAACTATGGAAAGCTTGCAATATGGGATCTGCTATGGAATTCAGCACAACAAAATAAAAGTAGTGTGGGTTTCAGCACAGGTTATGTCAGTATTCCAAACACACTAAGTCTTTGCAGCATCCTAGGGTTAGGATACAAATTGTAATGCGATCCACTTGAGTGGAACTGCTAAGACGAAAACCAAAGTCTGTGAGATTATAATTATGGAAGATGGCAAACTGAGATCAGAAATAAGCAACTGTGACTCCCCAGTATGCATGGAATGGTTTAGAAAAACATACTCTGGAAATACTTCAATAGAGAAGAATTTATTTTACATATGGAAGCACTGGAACGAGGCACTGGAACAAAGCACATGGAGACACTGCACCTGAAGTGTTAGTTCTGTTACTTTACATGAAGCTAGAATGTTCTCTTGGGCTTCTGAGCAGTCCCAAAGAAATATAGTACCACAAGTCTGGTGTTGTACGATGACTCTGATAGCATCAGTCTCTGATAGTGCTTAATCTCTGAGGCAGAGAGGCTAGATTAGAGAGCTACTTGACAAGGGAAGCCAGAAATGAAGTGGGCATCTCATCTCCATTGTGCATTACTGGAGTTCATAGATGCTTTTTTGTTGGCCAAACCAGTTTGGTCCAAAGTGCCAGAACCAATTCTGGCTCTTCCAGATGAGTGTTACATGGTGGCTGCTGGTCCATTCCAGCTTGTTCAGATGGGTGTTAACAATTTACAAGCTACCTGTGGGTCATCTTGTTCCTCTCAATAGTTGCAGACTGGCTGCTGTTATCTTCATGTGGTACACAATTGTATACAACTATGGCAGGCAGTCACCACAACATGCTTCACTGCTTCCCCTAAACCAAGCCATCTGAACGTATGTTTGGATACGTGACAAACAGAACAAAATCACAGGTAGACCTTCATTTTACAAAACCATATTTCCAAAATGCAGGAAGAGGGGAGACCATATTTTTGAATGCTGTCACAGGGTGATGCCTACCTGAAAGCACTGCTCAGAGCAATGAGACTTTGTCTACATCCGTCTAGCTCTTAACAGAGCTGGGAAGCAAAGCACAGATAATTGTTACAGTGGAGCTTACCTTGAAAGCTCTGGCCTGCATCTATCCTGCTATAATGTTTTAGCTCAACATGGCAAAGAAGCATAGATGAACTTGTACCAACTTTGCAAGCTTTGTAACACATTTGGGGCAGGAATTCAAAATGCAGTAGTAACCGACTGCTGACTGGGTGTAGATATGCAGAAAATCAGAGATTGGTCTGGGGAGTGACTGACAAGGCCAAGGGCATGTGCCAGCCACCCAAGCTAGAACACCCAAACCCGGGTGCCTGACATGGCAGATGTCTGAGCTGGTGAGGGAAGTCCCGTGCGCAGGCCTGGGCCACCAGCCAAGACCCAGAGATTCAGGGGGGGTCAGGAGTGTACAGTTCCCATTACCAAGGGTCAGTGGTATGCTGGTTTAAACTGGACTTGGAGGGGCAGGAGGTTTCATTGGCATGACTATGTGCGTGTATGTGTTGTAGAACAGAAATCTTAGACTAGAAATCAGTATCTACTCCCATACCTATTTTGGTTAATAATGGCAATGATAATAGAGTAATAGTGTCAGTACAGTATTAATTGTTACACTAATACTTGTGATTTGACTCTGTGTAGTTGCTTGATGTGTACTTTCAATATAACCATGTGCTGTTTGTATTTTTTGTCTGAAAAGTGATGCTATGAGCAGGATATGGGGCCAGATGACCTTCAAAAGTCTCTTTCAACATGAATTATTCTGAATTTCTTTTTTGTATAATTTTTCTTTGAATATATGCTCATTCAAACTTTTACTAGTATGGTATGTGCATATTGTTTTGCAAACAATAGACCTCATGGAAAGGGTTTGCTTTGTGAAGACCTTTGAGAGAAAAGGACGCTAATTGAAATGACCATGAAATGGATTTAGAAGTAGATCAGTTTTTGCTGTGTTTTTGACATACTTTTTAGTGAAGCTAGCACGAGAACTGTGGTTGCTTCTAGTAACTATCAAGGGCCTGGGTTAAGCTCTGTTAGAGTCACTTTGAGAGACTCCCTTTGACCTCAGACTCAAACTCCTGGGGAAGAAAAAAAATGCAACTCGGTCTACAGTTTTATTGCTCATTAGACAAGAGTGAATCCTCCCAAAGCAATTTATGAAAGATAATGAAACAACTTAATTTGCCATCGAGATGCTTCAATTTGCATTCTTCTCAGTTGCATTCAGTCTCAATAAAATTGGATCATTATTTATCTCTAATTTCAATTCTTAAGCTAAATGGTTTACCAGAAGGAATTTTTACTGTCTCTCTCTCCAACAACAATCTATTAAGCACGGCATAAACACTGAAAATAAATCAAAAGCAAATTGAGGCTCTTGCTGACTTATTGAACTTGTAGTTTCTTCATATAACTCTTCTTATGCAAGGCAAAGAGACTCAATTATTTTCAGTTAATCGTATGCCACTGAAAGACTTTAACCTCCTGTAAACCCCAAAGTGGGGAGTGTACATGGAGAACTCGTATCTGGTAGAACTATGAGACTTGACTCATTCAGATGGGTTGTACATAGTAATGTAAAATGGGCTTAAAAAGAGAGGAGAGCAGCGATGGCTCAGTTACCTGGACTGAGGAGGGAAAAATGAATTTTGTGATTGCACAGTGGCTTCTGAGAGGGGAATAGAAGGTGGTAGGGTAGGTCCTCTCCTGTTCCTGTGCTCGTCCTCTGACCTAGGCAACTGCCTGCTTTGTCCAGGTCATAAGTCCAGCCATATCTGTGCCTGCATCTAGTGCTACTCTATCTTCATTGACTTATTGCAGTTTTGTGCTTGCTAAATTCTTTTTACTGTATATTTGACTAAGTAGAACTGTAGCTGGCAAGGAATACATAGGCTGCTTTCTCAGTCTATTGCTACTGTGTGATTATGCGTATGAGATACTAAACTTACACCAAAATGCAGGGAACTGCCCTGCTGGGAAAGTGTTTTTAGACAGGCAACAGCAACTGTACAGCTTTTCTCCGCTGATAGTGTATGGTACAAGGAAAAAGGGTTTGTTGTACCTGATTCCAGCATGTAAGTACTGGTTTAATGCAAATCACTGATGTAGGTTTATTGGGCACAATACAGATGTCTTTATAGAGAAATATCTACTAGCATGATCGCATAACTAAAGTAAGTTAGGGTATTAAATACTAGTGGTTGCAGAGTTCAAAATGTGGAATCATTGCTTTCTTACATATAAAAAACCCCAAACAAACAACAAAAAAACCAAAACAGCACAAACCCCTTTTCTAGTTCAGTTAAATGAAAGGAATAAATGGGTTAACATTCTGAAAACTGTCAATATGAGAGTCAGAGTAGAGTGCCATGCATATCTGCAGTAGCTTTACTATTCATAAAGATGGGATTCTTAGAATACAGCAGTGTGGAGGAATCACTGCATTGGGATTATACATATTAAATACCAACCTCAAGGTAAAATGCAGGGTGATGAAATGCTAAGGACTGCAGAGGTAGTAGTAACTGTGTTGCATTTCTGTACTTGACTGCCCAAAATTCTATTGCTCCAAAATAAAACATGTTTAAGAAAAGGAGATGAGGGAGGTAAAGTTTGGAACTTGCTGGGGTTGGAAGACTATTTTGGAAGGCTTGTATTACCTTTTATATGATTGACAGGTTAGACTGAGGGGAGCCATAATGTGATGTGACATTGCTATTTTAGTTACATTGAATTATCCTTTTAGAAAGATAGGTGCAGTGAATAAATGTAGATAAATGGTAAGTGATGTTTTGTGATAGTGAACTTTATACTCTCTGCATAACTACCTTATTTTCATTAGTCGAGTAATATACTGTATTTTAGTACAGTACTATCCCCAAGGAAAAATAAACAGATTTATCTATTGCAGAATAGTGTTTAAACATACTGGTGATCCATGTGCCTACAAACCTGCATTAATGAAAATAAATATTCAGCTGTTACTATATTAAAACTTATTAAAAATAAAAGGTAGATTAAATATTAGAAATGGATATGAAAGATGATCTGCAAGTTCTATAATCAAATCTCATTTTACATTATTTTAAAACCACCTATTCTGTACACTTGCATTGTCTTCCTTATCCCCTCTCTTTCTCTCTCTCTCTTCATCCTCCTCGAGAGACAAAGTATTTGAAGGAAAAAAGCAAACTACTAGAAAACTGAAGCTGTTTCAAGTCTGGAGAAAATTGAAACATGAAACCATAACTCCATTCTGTATGCACCATTTTTTGTTTGACATGTGGACCAAGAGACAGCAAAGAACTCCGGAAGGCTGTTAAACAGCCATAGACATACTGTAATTTAGAGCACGAGTTCAGCATGAGCTATGATTCTTGCTCTGAATAGGCAAATCAAGTAAAGTTTTTGAGTTGCAGATATTTGTCCCTTTGGAATCTCCTTTCTCTAAAGTCACAAAACTTTGGTGTAATCAATGAAAGAGTACAGAGAGGTGATCCTAATGGGTGATTACTTTTAAGCAGAACTTGAGCAAGATGAAAGAAACAGGTTCTTATACTGAGTATGAAGTAGGGAATTGATTATGCTTTTATTGCTTCAGTTCAAGTGTTGAGTACAGTATTTATGATAAATGTTTGGTCGTAAATTCCTTCTTCTAATCCCCACTTAAAAACTAAGCAGAATTTGGGTTCAGTTTTGCAAGTGGTGATTCTAAGAGAGGTCATTGCCCACAAAATCAGAGGTTCGTTGATGTTAATTTCTGAGAATTAATGTATTTCAGAAGAACTAAGAATGAAAATGGTTGAATTGAATCTTACAGGGAAGGGAATTGCAGTAGAAGGGTATGAGGGCAAATTATTTAATCCCAGTAGCAGGTAAACCAGAATATAGTCTAAGAACGTATTTTTGATCAAACTAGTGCTCTCCAAAAAATACAGTCGGCCTGTTCATTTCAAAATAGAAAACTGAGCTGTTAGGACAGCTCCCTGGGTGAAACCTAGAGGGGTGAGTAGTTCTATCCAGGCTGGAGGAAGGCATTAAGAATTCTGTGGGAGGTGTCACAGACCTCTTAACAGTTTGCAGAGATTTTTGTGCCTAGCCCTAAAATCCTTTTCTATCTTGAACTTTCCACCAAATTTGTGAAAAAGCTTTTGCAAAGGACCATTCAGGAGGCTTCAGGGAATACTCTGAACAAAGACTGAATAAATTACTATTTTCATGTATTTTTAAAACCTGTGGTTTCTGAGGTCCATCTGTAAGCAAATCATTTAAAAATGTTATTTGCTTTCTCCATCAGTGAGAACTTCCTCGTTTAAATCCGCAACCTTTACATTTTAATCATTGGCTTTTACATTTAAAGACACTCAAGTTTCATGATACTATTCAGTTTGGCTTTTTCCACTTTGCATTTAGTTATTTACAGCAGAAGTCATCATGTAATTATGTAACATGTAATAGTAATTGTAATTATACATGTAATTGTACATACATGTAATTGTACAAACATACAGAAACTCTGTGCATATCTACACCTTGGCAGACAGTATGTATATCAATAGATCTTCCATGCAACACGGGCTTTGTTAAAAGAATGTGAAGTTCTGCAGAGAATAGTTACTGTTAAGTAATTACATCCATTAGCATGAAGGACACTTGGCTTTATCTCGTTCTCATCCCTTTTCTTGGAGAAGCAAAATGATTGTCTCGTAACTACCTGACTTGCATCGTCATATTTTATTACTTGACCAATTTAACAACATGCAGGGCAAATATACTACAAAGCCAAAGCTCTCAATGTTAATTAGAAGTAGATAAGGAACATTTTAAGGCTGAAAGAATTTGTGTCTCGGAAGGGAAGCACCATTTTACAGAAATGGGACATGTCTTTATTTAGGAAACATTTGTAAAATCTTCATATTACAGAAGGAAAAATTGACTTTTCACTGACTTTGTGCAGGCATTTGTATTTCCTCCAGCTCCTTAAAATCTCTAATAATCAGTTGTGTGGGAAGATCCATTTTTATACTTCACTGCAACTGCCTCTGGTAATGATTAGGCACTTTCATGGTAGTGATATGCACAGCAGGAGATATTACTGTGTGACTGGTGCAGCCACAGAGAAAATGAGGGTATGCGAGTACACTAACATGCATTTTTTTACCTATGATCATCATTATCTACCTTAAGATACCTAAACAAAGCACCAAATTAAGAGTATAGTGCCTAGAGAATTTTTGTTGTTCAAAGGAAAATTATTTTTAGTTAGTGATCCAGGTCACCTAACATTAGTCTTTGTTTCAAGAGTTGTCTACATAGTATTTCTTGAATCTTTTACTATTATGCATATTTTTCAGGACTTGATTTTCACATGAAATAGAAATATCTATTGATGAGTAATCTGGTCAAAATAATTGGATTTGAAATCAAGAAATTACTGATTTTTTTTTTTTTTTTTTTTTTTTAACGATGGCTAAACTGAACTCTTTTCTAAGGTCCTAAACCAAGATTTTTTGATTTGAGTGAATGACGTACTTGTTTGGTATGGGGTTTCAGTAGGATTGTTATTCATGTCATATGTTTTATAAGGATATTCCACATCCTGATTCCATTCCATATCCTTGTATGCTGTCTGTTGCCATGAACAGACCTCAACCTTAGCTTCTGCAAGAAAAACATTCCCATATTTCAGGTTGCTAAGCACAGATTTGTATGAGAAACGAGACAGTTAATGTGACAGTTCAGGCTTCAATTGGTTATGATACTTAAAGAGGTGATTAACAGGAAACAGATGTTTGAGTCACTTGTTGAACAGAGAATGCCAATGAGCAGTAGGTGACATTCTTCGTTTTATAAAATCCAGAATACTTTCATAAAGTAGGGACTCAATCATGTAATTTTTTTTTACCCTAAAATTCCTTTTGTTCCTTTTGGAACTATCAGTGTGATTGTGTATCGACTACAGAGCTATGTTCTACTTATTATCCTAATGCTTATTTGATAAAATCAGAAATAACCTTAAGAGCAAACTCAAGAACTGAAGTTCACACCTCCTTAAATGCCCTGCCTGCTTAGCTGCAGTCATAATCTCTCCTGTTCTCTTTTCATCACTTCATTATGTGCCCTTCACAGAAGGGCTGTTGGACACTCTCAAGACAGTTTATAGTTTGTTGGTTAGGGAAGGAGATTGTGGACTTAAAATTTCTGAACTGTTCAATTTCCTGGATGACTGCTGGAATAACTGGTTTTTCATATAAAAGATGCAACCTTTCTAAATCAGTAGAAGTAAAAGATACAAATTTCCTGAACGTTAAGAAACCACTGGTAAGGCTCTCTTGCTATTCACTTGTGAGTATATCTTGCATTATACCAACATAAGTAATTTTCGTTATCAAGACTTTAAAATAAAGGAGCACATGCATAATTAAACACAGCCTTGAATGAACTGCCACAGATTCTGCTGAAACAAGGATGAATCCTCCTACTGAGCATTGTTTCTAGTTTAATATAAGCAAAATGTATTGGAAACTATAATAGAGGCACCATGTATCTCAACAATTTATCAGCAGGTCTAGACTTTGATACGAGTCTTCTACATGGCAACTAAGCTGTTGGCTAACCTAAAGATCAAATAATTGCCCAGCTTTGCAAAGAAAACAACATGGTTAAATAGTTGTAGAGAGGCAAAAAAAAACCCTTCAGGAAAGTTTTGGTGACTGCAAACTCTAAGGTATTTGTGAAAGCAAAAGAATAAAATATGTAAGTTATATTTAGATACCCTACCAAGAAACCTGTCAAGGGGAATATCTTATAGGGATTACCATGAGGAATTGAGAAGTTGGAAGCTACCTCTGTTGGTTTCAGCATGATCTGGTCAGCAAAAATGTTATCGTTTTAACATGAAACTGTTATTTTCATGTGAACATGTAAATTTGCATCATTAAAGCAGCAGAAGTGTAGACATCTATAAACATTTTACAAACATGTTTAAGATTTCCAAGATCAAGGAACTTACAGTGAATATTATTTTTGAGAGACTATGACTTAACCCTTTAAGTTATGCTGTGAAAAGATGATAATTAAGCCAGAACGTGTGCCATGGCAGGCACGCTACTGGCCATCCAAAGATCATGTAAAGGGGACCAAAGCCAGTCAAGTGTCTTCTGCACACTTCTGAGAGGGAAAGTTTAGGGAATGTAACATATCACTGGATTTAAGGGATTTAATGTCAGAGGATCATGTGACTGTATATGTGCTATCTGACAGAACAGGAAAGATTTAGACCCGAGATTAGAGAGATCAGCCAAATTATTTCTTCAAAGCACTAAAAAAGTATAACTGCCTTTCAAGCAAGATTTTGTGGTTATGTTTTACTTCTCTGATCTTCACAAATATCATAAAATACCCTAGGTCATAATCTCAGTCCAAGTTGATTAATTTGGAACCGCTTAATAGAGCTACACCAATATTTATCAATAAAATGTCTGGGATTCACTTCCAGTTAAACAGCTAGCTATCCATGCTATTACAAAATGACAGGTATTTTTTTTAATGCAAGCTGTGAATGATCTATTTTCATGCATCATGTAAAAGGTACACACTTTTTTAATCATCCTGAACACCAGCATCCAATATGTTAGTGTATATTTAATAACTTCAAAAGCATTTCAATCTTGTGCTATTGTTTTCCTTGCTGATTACTAGTGTAGAGGCATATAAGTAAACATACCTTTGGAAATGTATAATATTTTCTGTCAAAGGTAATTTAAAAATATTCTTACAAGTCTATGTGTATGCTAGATAATAGAATCAGTACATGGTGTTAGATGGAGGGTTGTTTCTGTATTGCGCGTAATTGTAATACTCATAATCATACCATATCTGTCTATATTCTCACTTCCAGTACTGAGAGATGTTTATAAAGTTTGCTAAATGATTATGATGCTGTTGGGGCACTGACTTGAGTTGTTTCAGAGTTGAAGGACAGGTCAGTTTTTTTCCAAAGTCTTCAGTAACATCGGGCCTTAGATCCAGACTTGGAAGTTCTCATACTCACTGAGGCGAAGTATTGCATGCATTCCTATAGGATGACTTGTCAGTGTAGGTAAAGGTTTTCAATCTTCAGTTTCTAGAAAGGTGAATTATTGAACCTAACTCTGTAAACAATTGAAGGAATTCAGTATATCTAACCAAACACTGATTAAAAGGGGTGGAAAAAAAAAAAAGTGGTTTCTTGTGGCTTTAGCTTTTTGCTGCAGAATTGTATTACAGGCCTTCTTCAAACAGAAATAAATCCAGGATATGTGTTGTTGGTAGTGTCACCAAAAACATTGCTGTACCATTTAAATAACAATGCCAAAGCTGTAGCAGGAGTGGCATTTTTCAAAGTTGTTCACAACAACGTTTTTGTAATTGTTGCATGACTTGCTATTCAGAGGGCTGTAAATAAATGCTTCATTGTGGCTCTAATGAAAAATTAAATTTCTATTATTAAATTATGCACTGCCCTAAGTGTGTGCACATATATATTTAATATGTTTATATGTATTTCATATTATATTTTGAAGTTTTTTCCCATGTCTCGTGAAACTCATTGTTCTTTTATCCTTTACTTGGCCGCTTTACTTGGGGAAGTGAATAAATGGGTGACCAGCATATATTTATAGATATAGCATGTATGTGCTGTGTACAAGGACCTAACTAAGACCTCTTAAGTCAAGTAGCTGCACAAAAATGTTGGTGAAATGACAGTATAAGTATAGAAAAGTACTGTGCTTTGCTTGGTCTTATTCTGCAGGCATATCTGGGAGATCAATAGGGAAGTCTTTTTCCATCAACTGGCTGCTTCGTTGATATTAGGACTCAATATACTTCTTTCTTCTTAGTGTAATGGGGTTTCTATGTCGTGCAGAATCCAGCCTTGCTCTAACATAATGGCAGATAATATAAAAAGGCACAGTTGGTTCCTTGGATCTGTTTAACCTTGATAAAAATTTTAAGTCTTTTGATTAGGTAGTACCAGACTGTTTTCCATATTTTTGTGGATTATTTAATTGTATTTAATTTCTAGAAACCAGAGTATTGAACAGATATCTTTATATACCATATAAACACACATATAGAGAGGAGGCTTTTTGATATTTTGGGTTTCAATTCATTGGTTTTGAGCAAAAAAACCCCTTCCTTAAACAAGTCACAATATATTAACAGATCAATACCACACTGAGCAATGATGTATGCTTTCCGTATTCAATATTCTTGTGTTTCTGTATCAGACCATTTAGGCAAGGGCTTTTTTTCTTGTGCTAAAGAAAATAAATTGATTTACAGTATGGAACAAATGCCATCTGACAGCATATCAAGTTGTGAAATGGAGCAGAAGCAAATATATACAATGAAGAATGACTTTGTTTTCATAGAAAAGTTGCAATGAATGCAAGCTATGCCAAACCAAACATCCCCAGTCACTAATAGTAACCTGACAAGAAGCCATGTAACTGCCTTTTGTGAAACTGAAAACTCAAGCTCAGGAAATCTTATTTAGCATGGCAAATAAATGACTATTTCTGTTCTTATTACCATTATCTTCTCAACTGCCTTGAGAAATAGTGCAGACATGATTCTCTTGCTACCTATGAGGAAACACTTTTGAGGGCATTACTTTAGATGCAAGTATAACATTGTAATCTGGGGAAATATGCTAGTGTATGATCAGAATAATTGTAGTTTTATTTGTTTTTCAGTTTATTAGTTTAATAGTTTTATTACTCCATGTCTGACTAGTTATTTTGTGTTATTGGAAGTGATTTGAATAAGTAATTATATTAGCAGGATTGAACATCTTATTCAGATAGCCTTTCAGCTGAAAGGTAACGGGGAATTATTTAATGTATTACAGTAACTTTTTTTTTTGTACTCTTGTTTATTATCCATATACTATGGTAACTTTCAGTCTGTTCTGGAAGGATACATACACAGTAGTTGCACTGATTCCTGTCCCAAGGATACAATGAGGTCTATTTTCTCTTCTTATAGTCCTGTTAGTTTCCCAGAGCATCCTATCTTATCAGACACAAATACTTACAATAATCCTGCACTGCTGATTCCCTGGCCTCTTTACTGTAACTCTATAATAAACAGGTTTTGTTTGTACTCTAATAAAATGTAGCTCATCTGAATAAATACACATCACCGTGGATCATCTATCTGTTAAATACAGTCAGTACAAATATTTTGTTCTGATAGAAAAGATCTTTAATCTGTGGAATTGCTACTAGATAGCTGCGATTTCATTTTCTCTTTAAAGCAAAAGCAGGTTTTTTCAAGGTTTTGTAATTGCACTTCTTTAATGATCAGTAGTTGACTAACAGTGAATTGTGTTTAATTCGGGGAATTTTCAACATGTGCACATATTTTACTGCTATCAAACTGTACATCATAACAAGAGACACCTGGTACCTAACTCCAATTTGCACAACAAGTTCTTATGACAAGTTGGTAACAAGCCTATCAGGCCAGGACTGTGATCTCATGCAGTTAGCCTAAGACATAGATAGCGCAAAGTCTGTGACCTCCTACTAGCAATGATAATGCTGGTTTTGTTAAATCACTAGCTAGAAAAATTATAAAGATTTTGCTTATGTTTGGGTTTAAAACAAGCTAAAAATGAAAATCTGCTTTGTGTGCTTCTAATGTTAGAGGTGCAAGAGGCTCCAGCAGAGTCAAATGTTGATGTTCTCAAGGTAAAGTCTCAGAGCAGTATCATGGCAAAAAGGGATGGTCTCAGCCTTAAATGTGAAAACAGATTATGAGTGCAGCAGCCTGTACAGGTAATTTTATTTCTCTAGATGACGCTAGTTAGGCTTTTAATGGAGCAATATGTCTAGTTCCGGTGTGCTTGAGGAAATGTACAGAAAAAATTGAGTAGTCCAAAAAAGTATCCTCTGGAATTATTTTCTAGTTAGTGCCTTAGATTCTGTCCAAAAGGTAAGTCTCACCTATCTTTTCTTATTTTCAGCAGCAGTGTAAGAGGTAGGAAAAATAGTATGTAAGTCTGTCTAAAAGAAAATGGCACAGCTGTCAGTACTTGAAGTAAAACAAAGTCATACAAGGCTTCTATGTATTTGTTTTCAATAATAGTAATGGTGATTAACCAGTGGAACAGTTCCCTAAAGGAACTGCTATCTTCTCTTTTGGTTAAAATTTAAACTACACATCTCTGGAGGATTACTTTCCTTTAGGAACAAGTTGTTAGGTTGAATACAAGTAAACGAATTAAATATAGTAGTTTTTCATATACAGTAGGTTAGACTTTCACATGCAGTAGTTACTTTTTGACCAGTATTGTTAAATTAAAATGTAATTACTTCATACAGTGGATTGTTAAAGGAGACATATCTAACAGGAGTAAAATATTCTAATAAAGTTTTTAAAGGCTCCAAATACTGCATTTCTGACAGAGGGAATGTTTAGCCAAAGGAAGAAGTTAAATATATAACCAAATAAAGAAATGGGAGAAACATTTTACAAAAACCTATCTGAAACGTCATGAAGATATTACTAGACAATGTAAGTAGTGACCTAATGTGGCCTTAAGACTGTTGGGATAGATTGAAAACTGTATCCATTGGTAAAACAAAGGCGAGGTAAATGCTAATTGCAGATAATGGGCTAAAACCAAAATAAGGGAGTCTGGATTTTGAATAAAATGTTTAAAACCCATGGAGAAAAGCAGTAATTGAAACAAAACCCATTTCCAACTTACACATTTGAATAGTGGAATAAAATTATGCTAATCTAACATATCTGCCTTATTGTGCTTTTCTGTTCATTATGCTGCATGCATAAGTATGAGATGGTTATTATCCCTTTGATAATAGTCCTTACTTATCTGCTTCAAATTGGTATGCTCTTTCTGAGCACTGCAAATGCTGTCTTTTGAAGGATCTTGTTTACCAAGTGAGCTCTCTCTGCTTGTTATATTGTATTTTAATTTAGTTTTGTTTACATCATGTAAAATGTATTGCAAATGATATTTACTAAATTGTATTATAGGTTATTTGATGCCTACATATTACTGGGTACCTCCCACATCATCTCTGGAGGATTCCATATCCAGTTCCTAAGAATTATGCTGCAGAATAAAAGTTGGTTATGACTGGCATCCTCTCTCTAGTCAATAAGCAATACTAGGCACTTCAGAGAAAGATTCAGGCTGTCCTCACAGTGCACCTAATTATGGCTCTGGGAGGTATTTCTTGGGGATTTGTAGTTGGTGATCATTTCATGTAAGAGGCCTTAGTGCTTTTGTGATTTGTGCGTTACCTATTGTTGTGTCTAGTGTTACTTTTTTGTGGTAAGTTTTTTTTTTCTGCAAAATGTTATTATTTCAGAGTACTGTCTGAGTGTTCATCATTTTGCTAACACACATTAACTACTCACACAGTGAGACATGACCTTGCATTTGCAGTGAGGTCAAGAAGCACCCTGAAGTGTTTACTGTGATGTGTTTTATGCCCTGAATTTCAAAATCAGCTCATCAGTTTAATGCTGAGCTCTTGTTAAGTTTGGCCTTAAAGAGCTATTATGATTGTGTCTCAATGTAACACAGGACTAAAAATAAGATATGTAATTCTGTAAACCTTAAATGATCATCCTATCATTTCTTTCTCTCTGGTGTTTAATTTTTATATGTTTCAGTACCTCCTGAAATATTTTCTTTCTAGCTCAATTTCAGCATGAGGGCTAGAGAAAGCCTGCCTCTGCCTCCCATGTTAAATTAGCCCTAAGGCATTTGATCAGAGTCCTCACTTGACACAGGAAGTTGAGCAACCTTGGGCAAAAAGTAGATAGGCACTTTGGTCTCCCTTACCAAAGTTTACTGTAAAAACTAGACTATTGCAGAAAAAGTTGGGGGTTTGGTTTTTTTTCACTTCTTAAAGAAAGCTGCATTTATCTGATCCTGTAGGCGTGATTTAGTTCTACTCTGAAAAAGAGTAGTATGTGAACCTTTATCAGCTTTAGGCATAAGCTGGGCACTGAAATGCTGAATGAAACCTGCCAGAACTGAATTCCTCTCTGCATTTCCAAAGTTAAATTTTCAGGCCTGGAGGGATATTAAAAGTTCAAAGACGTTAAAAATTCAGTATGTGCATATTGAGGTACCACTAGGGTAGACAATAGTTTACTGGGGACAAGGTGGCAGAGGTTCACTTTATGTGTTTGGTTTTTTTTGTTTTTGGTTTTTTTTTTTGTTTTGTTTTGTTTTTTTTTTTAAGGTGTGCCTAGAAGTTTATTTTAATCACTGAAGAGCATATTTTTGTAGTGGGTTCTTGCATGAATCAATGGAACATAAGAGCTCAAATTCAATACATAATATATTAGGATATTCTGATAGTTTGTTAAGGAAAACAATCCTGTGCATTTCCTAAGTGCATTTTCCCTTTTATATTTTTCATTATAGTGAGGTAGAGTTGCAGAGAAACCCTAGAAAGTCTGGCATGGCCCAGGCCAAAAATACTTTGGAACTTTTATTGTGTGTGGTTGTAAAACAGGGCATTGTAAGTACCTGTTAAACAAGGATTCAGAGGAACAAGCTTGCTGATAAGGTTTAGGTGACAGCCAAATCAGTTGTTAATGAATACTGAAGACACAGGCTGTCCTATTAGGCTGGCTTTCATAGAAGCCTGTGTGTGAGACCACATGTTTGCAAATTGTAGGTTTCTGATAAGTAGTGGGTACTCAGCTAAAAGCATGGTGTCTCAGAATGAAAGGGAGAACAGAACTTTGGATTCCTGACTAAGCTTTCTGCCAACATTTAGGTATGTGAAGTAGTTAGTCCTTAGGTTTTGTGGCTCACTTTCAGATTCAGGACATCTAAAATCTTCTTAAAATACACTTTAGGGTATCTAGGGATCCCCTTTTTGGGTCTCATTCCAAGTGCTTTGCTAAAGCACAACCATAATTACTTTGAGGCACTAATGCTTTCTCACAGATGCCGCATGACCATTTTTATTCTTTAAATATCCAATCAAATTCTACCCTGAAAGTGTAGCTGGAAATTTGGCAACAATTCTTGGAGCTATAGTTTATTAAATGAATTCTACAGCTGCAAAGTTTTAGCAATTTTTATTTTGGAACTATATCAAAAGCTTTGCATTGTGTAAATGTGCATAAAAGACTTGTTGAAATTTAATCAGTGTTGCATAACCCAGATTTAATCGTGGCTGGCTTTCTGCAATGCCCAAACCCCTTTCTCAGTGGGGGATGAGTGTTGAATCAAATACCATTTAGAGCCTTATCCTGCAAAGTACAGATTAATCTCAGAATGGCGTGAGAATCTTCTCATTTAATCTGATAAGAGCGCTGCAAGTATGCAGCACTTCACAGTGTTGACCTGGCACCCTCTGAAAAACAGTAGACCTCGATTCCTTCAGAGGTTAGTTGTGTTTGGTTTTAGAAGAGCACAGCCTTCATGTCCACCTTCACTATAGCTTTCTACCTGTTAACACCTTTTAAGATCTATCAGTGTATTATAGTAAATGCACAGCCACCAACTTCCCATTTCTAAGACCTTCTCTTAGCTTTTTACTAATTTTATTTACTTTGTTACAGTTCAGATGTATTTGACAGATGAAAAAGCAGCTTAAAAATTTGAAGTGTTTTGTTGGGAAAAAACTTTGAATTGGAAGAAAGTGATCAGAATGCACTCATCAAAAAATTACTGATTTCCAAACAAATATTGTCTCAGACTCATGTTGGATGTGATTTTTAAAGGGGTAGTCCACAGGTTTTCCAAACCCATTTTGAAGTACTTCAACTTTGACATGTAAATTACTGAGAAAGATGGTCCTAAAATAAGGCAGGTTGAAATAATCCATCTGTACTTAGCAGTCTTATTTGTAGGATCAGTTACTGTAAATGATTTATTTTTGCTTTTGAAAAGGACAGATAAAACAACAGAACAGTGCATACTGTAGTCTTTGGGTCAGCTGTAATAGCAGAAATGATCCTCTCGAGCTTTTCTGGTGTGTTCAGAAGAAAAACAAGACTCATGTTCATTTATGGTACTTACAAGAAGTCAAGCGTGTATTTTTGCAGATTAGAGGTTTTGACTTGACAATAGGAACAATTCATGTCATCCACATATTTAGGCCACCTGCAAAAACCAAGTGTTTGGAATTGGAACATCATGCCATGAATATAGAGTGGCGTGAGTGTTTTCAAGCATGAAACAGGGGTGTGTTTGCTAATTTGCCAGGATGCATTGTCTCAAGTGTTTCATGACTTTCTAGTCTGAGCAATAGAAATTGAATAGAAGATGCAAGAATTAAAGGTTTCTTTTATAATAAATGGAAATCTTGAAAACTGATCTGATCTATCCTCCAAAGATTTTTGCCTGAAAACGTGTATTTTCAAAATGTTCTTGTGCATATAAAAGTAGCCTGCATGATATAGTCACAGTTAGTTATTAATTCTCTGCCTTGGAAGAGCATTAAGAGCAAATAAAATTTATCTTTACATCTTTGTATGCTCTTGTAGTGGCAAATAAGTTTCTTGATTTCTCGGTGATAAAGGAAATAAAATACTACAAGTAATATCTAAAACTTTCTGGTGGCATAATTCTTGAGCTTATTTTAACTATCTTTTAATCAAATTTTGATTCAAAAAAATAAAGACAGCTTTCTATTGAGTTACATTTAGTTCCACTTGTTAGGAAAATGCATTACCATGATTCATCAGTAAGCATTTTTGCTTTATCTGAGTAGTTCTGAGCTCAGTCTGATATTAAGGTGGTACTAGGATCTGTATTCGCTAATGAATGCTTAACACTAAACTAGAAAAAGGAAATAAAAATATAACCAATATTAAATATTTCATATGTAGCAAACACTGATTACTGTCAGAGATCTGTTTAACAGGGAATCTCCCACCTCTACTTACCAGTTCCCAGATGGACTTTAGATCATTGATCAACCCTTTGGACCTGATGACTCAAACAATTCTTCACCCACCTCCATATCTCACAAATATATGTATTCCTCTAGCTTAACTACAAGGATACTATAGGATACTGTGCTGAAAGCTTTTCAAAACTTACACTACATCTGCTTCTCTTTCCCTGTCCATGGAGCTAGTCAGCTCATCAAAGAAGGCAGTTAAGTTCGTTAAGTATGCTTTGCCCTTGGTAAGTCATGCTGGTTGTATCCAGTAGTGATTTTAACCTTCATATGCCTGAAAGTTATTTCCTCCTAGACTTGCTCTATAACCCTCAGGGAGTGAGGTTAGGGTGACTCAGCCTGTAAATTCTTGGGTCCCCTTTTTGACCATGAATGTGATGATTGGCTTTTTCCAGTCATCAGGAACCTCCCATTTGCCTTTATCTCTCAAGGCTGAGAGCGAGTGATTTCACAATGCTCTTTGAATTTTTTTTTTCCGTGTCCTATTAACAGGCAAAATATGATTCAAAAGAATGCAGGAAGGAGACTGGTTTTGCTTGTTCACATAAAACATTTCATCGGTAGTGCACTGTAGTGAATATGGCAGAGAGCTTCAACAACGGTTTTGCAGTTCACCAGCTATTGCTTTAAAGAAAAGAAATGCAGTATAAGTATGGCATTAAATTAGAAGACCACTTTAAATTTAAAATTTACGCTTAAAAAAAAAAAATTAACTTGCATTAATAGATATAAATTAAGTATTTAAAAAGCCACTGTTCTTCCCTACGACCTCTCAATAACCTTTTTTCCAACAAACACTATCAGGTGCCGTATTCCAGAAAGAAAAATACATGAGATTTATTCTCCCCTATTGTGTGCAGGCTAGATGCAGTGATCACAGGAAATAAATATTTATATTAAATGCTGTTTATTAACACATTTTAACTTGATTACTTCCTTATCTCTGTTCCTCTTTTTCTTGTAGAATGACTGAAAGTACATTTTTACTTATAAACCTGAACTTAAATAGGAGGAGTGGTGGCTTGCTTTACATTTGGTTAATATATTTAATGAATGTCTACTCTGTGTCAGAAATGTATACAAACAACAACAACAAAATTATCTGTTACTACAGTTGGTTGGATACATCTTTATTTTTGTTAAAAGTTATCTGGACAGGCTAACAGCAGGTGCATTTCTGTTTTTTTACTGCTTAAAAGTTTCAGTTGGTATGTATACGATGTATATATTAGATAAAACTTTTATTATGCTTTAAGTACTGTACCTTGGACTTCATTTTGATTAGTTCATTTAGGACCTAAGCAAAAGTGCATAGAAATACTTGTAAACTCTCCCATTGCTTCCAGCAGATTTTAAATGAGACTAAATGTCTTGTTGCTTGCTCTAAGACATTCATGGAAACTTTAAACATTCTAAATTGTAAAGAATATTTTTGAATATATTGACATTAACACCTCTTACCTTGGTCCCAAAGAATAGTCAATGAGCAATCTACAAGAAACGTAATGAAAACATGTATTTATTAAAAATCTTAATAGTCTTATTTTTAATTTTAAGTCCAAGTCAGGAAAGGAGCTGAAGGAGCGATAGGTGAATGTTGTTTGGGCAGGTGAAGAGGGAGAATTTGTTTCTAGTACTTTCCAGTTTTAGCTTTCAGTCTTTTTAATATGCTAGCTCTTGCTGGTTAGCGAATATACCAGCCAAGTATGATGGTTTCCATCACCACTTATAGATTTGATTTTTCAAAGGTAGGATCCAGCAAGTCTCATCCCTGCGTGTATCTATTAGATCTGCACTACTGTTTGATAAATATCTACACAGGGTGGAGAGGTGGTTTAGTCATCTATGAATCATAAACCTGAACATATATACCAAGCTCTTTCCTGATTCTTCTCCCAATCTTTTCCCCTGGATTATGGTTACTTAGAGCAAACATGTTGACGTAAATCAGAAACATCCTGTCTTATACAAACTATTAGTTAGAAATGCTGTGTGTGTAGACCTGTTATTCTGGTAGGAAGGTCTGTTAGCACTTTGTTGGCTACATATGCCTATCTCTTAGCCTGAATTATTCTTGCTGCTCATGTGTGCCTAATCAGTAAGGAATTAATCCAGTTTATGTAAATTGGAGGGGTTTTCTGTTGTCTATGCAAAGTAGATACTTCTCGGTGGGTGCAAAAGGTGTAGTTCCTGCATGGCATTTCCAATGTTCCAGGGAGTATTGCAACTGGGGTTTAACAAATTATTCTGACTTTGAAATCCATGGGATGGTCTTGTTTTACTGTCACTTTAGCTTGAAGTGTAGGACTATATACACCTAATCTGCTGATTAACTGTTGAAATTAGTTAGAGACTACAAAGTTATTCCTCATTACTTTTTTGTAGATAAATAAACCAGAAAATAATAAAATTATCAGCACTTAAGCAGTTAACTCTGTTAATATCCAGCCAGATTAGATTTATGAGTTGATACTGCATTGAGATGAAGGAGGATAATATCTACCTTGCCACGTGACTGTTTCAAGCTGTCTGCAGCCTTAGGCAGACATCCTATATGTGCCACATTTAAAAGGTTAGCTCTGTATCTGGAATAATGTTTAGAGCCTTAGGCTCAAATTTGACTATGTTTTGCTTGATATCTACTATTGCAAGGATATAAAGCAACTATAAACCTGTCTAACCAACCTGTTAATCCCAGTTTATAGCTGTTCTGCAGGTCTAGAATGATGTGAAGTAGTGGGAGCAAAGGAAAAAAATCTGGCCCTTGGTTTTGTTTGTAAAATGAAGCTTTGATTTTTGAAGCACAATTATGTAGAAATTTAAAAATAATCTGCAATTATGTGGCAATTTACATACTGGCATAGGAAAATTATACAGAAGACCCTGCTTGCACTTCCCTTTGAAAATATTCAGCAGATGCGCAATCCACTCTCCTTTAATACACAGATACAGAGATCCATTTCGGTGTCATAAACCCTTGAAAACTGTAACCCATAATGTAGTTCTTGTAATCTTTTTCTAGTTTAAATGATTGAATATCAATAAGGAATGGACTGAGGAAAGGAAGTCTGTTGATTAAAAAAGAAAAGCATATATTTGCATGACTAAAATATTGGGTTTATTTTCCAAAAACAAATTTAACTTATAAAGGGGGGAGGAGGTATCTATACTGACTTAAAAGCATACTCCAGTGAGGTTTATTCTAAAAAATGATAACATGCCAATATATTATAGTTATGTGCTAGGGTGATAAAGAGCTTCTTTGTCCGAGTAAAGAATGCTTTTTCGGTTCATTATGACAGAATTTTTGATAGAATGCAACTTCTGAAATCCTTCTAATTAAATCTATTTTTAGGCTTTATTTTTCATATTGTCAAGTAAGAGGAGATTGTAAAAAGGAATAATTTACTAAGTGAAATAAAAACAAAGGGGAAAAACAAGTCAGCACTGAAGGTCAGTGTCTTATTCAGAGTACTGTGTGAGGAATGTAGTTTAATATTCTGATGCTTTTTATGTCATGGATTCGATGCTTCTTATTTCCAATACAAATAGCAGGAAACTTAATCATGAAACCATAACTTATTCTTGAGGGGTTCTGGGAGATTAGTTCTTCATTCTTGCAGGTATAATGGCAAAATAAATGTGACATCTTGAATTGGAAGTGGATGAGAATGTTTTTGCAGGCAGTGCGTTATGTTTTTAAGTGTGTGCAGTTCCCCTCAACCAACCTTAAACTCTTTCAAGCAATCAAAATACATTTTGGTGATCGATGTATTGACCCATTGCTAGGTAATTCTATTTTTCCACCTGAACATTAAGACTCATTAATCACTCATGCTCACTGAAGTCAATAGGACTGTAAGTCAGAATTTTGAAAGAGAACTTATGGAATTATGTATTCTAACAAAACTAGGCTTGGAATATTCTAAGGTGAAAGTGAGATCTGACTTGTCTAGTTCCATTTAAGCTCTCTCTACAGTCAATTGAAAAATGGTGATGAGTCATCCCATGTATCTTAGATACCTATTTTAGCCCAGAGTTGCATCAAATTAATTCTACATTTCATGAATAATTGCTATGCATATACTAATAATGTAAGTTCTTTCAGAAACACAGTTTGTTTTTAAGATGCTGTATTTTTAATGCAAGTATATGCATAGCTGAAGAATTTCTGGTTGTGGATTCTTTATTATAACAGCAGTAAAACTATATTTAAGATATAGATGCTGCTTATAAGACAGGTTATATTTCTGCCGTTAAGGATACAGACTATTTAAAATTGCTTATCTAACTTTCTTGCAATTTTTCTTATCTTCAAGAGCTGTCTAAAACTTATCTAGAACTCATAAAAGTTATTAGAAAGAAAAAACCCTCAATTTGTTTTTACTACAAGGATGGAATTATATTAACTAGAATCTGTTTTCGATAATCATCACTTGAAGGCAAAATGCTATAGCAATGAGAGATCGGTTTGGCCTACTACCCATTTGAGTAGATTCATTAAATCAAAGCAAGTATTAACTGCCAAGAATATTTCTAGGTGGTTTAACCAATATCCATTGTTCACTGAGATGAAAACCTCCATTTGGGATGATGGGTACTTTCGCAAATACAATTAAATACAGGCAGAGCTTTTAAAATTTGTATTTCACCCTTTTTCTGGACGGGGGGTGGTGGTGGTGGTGCTATATCGCTTTACCCTGAAGTGTATGGTACAGTATTTTGAGTTTCAATGCGCACACTGTGGGAATCTTATTCTTACGTTAACAGCGTACAATGCAGTTAATTTTTTTATTGGAAATAATGTGGATGCAATATTCACTTCTAAGGGAATTTCACTGTTATTTGGCATCAATTAACTTGACATAAAAATCATTTGTTACAATTCCCATGTAAAGCAGAAATATTTATCTTAAGTGGCAAAGTACGCTTAGCTCTTTTGATTTTTTTTTTTATGTTGATGTAATTTTATTCCACTGTAACTAATTTAACATTAATTAATGTCCAGATTAGCATTTTAATGCTAATACATCAACATTGGGAATTGCTAGGATTTTCCTTTTACACAATTTAGTTGGCACATGTAGTTGGGAATCAGGGAGCACTCTTTTTCTCATTGGAAAGCTGATAGAACTGCCTTTCTGTCATACTCTGTGTTCCTGAACAACATAGTGGATGGGATTCTCCATGGCTCCATTGATATGCTTTAGAATAGGTGTGAAAGCATCCAGGTATTACTCCAGCCTCATGGCTGTATGATCTGTATTCTCCAGAACTGCCCTGAGCAATGGGATTAGCTTTTCTGCAGTGTAGGGGTCTTGCTGCTCTTTGAATGAAACTGTGCGATCATTTGCTAATATCTTTCAAAATGCAATATTCACAGACATATATAAGAGCAAGTACATAGCCAGTCATTCTGTCTCATTCTTGCCACTAAGCATAGTGATTCTATGGCAAGATTTTTATTCTTGAAGGAAACGTTTTGTAGTCTTGTCCGATTGAAAAGCAGCCATCTGTTGACTTGCATTATTGTAGACACTAGAAATCTTATAAAGGAAATGATGTGTTCTATCAACCTTAAATTCTTCAACCATTTAACTTGTGTTGTATTATGGACTATGATATACAAAAATGTATAAATAGCATTGACATAAATATGCATAAACTTAATTCAGGAAAACGTTATTGGAAGTCCACCCCACTTGTGCATCTTCAAGCAGTGGAATTGCTATCAATGACTTTGCATAAACAAACTGGAAATAGTGCTGATATGGTCATAACTGCACAAGAAGGTAATTCACATTTTCTTATAATATGCCGGTTCTGTGCTTTTAAGAAATTATTTTCATTTTGTATTTTCTTTCATTATACTGCAAGTGCAGGTCACTGTAGAAGGAAGGACCTGAGATGTTCACCTGGGGACTCTTGTGTCAGTACAGGAGGCATTTTATTTATTGGTAACATAGTTAAAACTGAGTCTCCACATAGGCCCTTTGTTCCACAGCTGCTTGAACAAGCTGTGGTGCCCAGTTGTCTTTGTCCTGATTGTGAATCAGCCCTTTGTCTTGACTGTGAATAGCCTGTGAACATGCTGCTGTTTTGGAGGCTGTGTTTGCTATTCAATGAATGTTTTATGCAGACAAGGTTTTTTTTGCCTCCAGATTGTTCACTGCTTGTCCAAGGAATGACTTGGGTTATAGATAAATTGCCCTGGAAATTTACTTCTCAGTGATTCAATGGATATGTATGAAGAAAGAGCAATAATGCAAGCTCGCATATTCCCCATTCATAATACAGACCTATGGATAAGACTACTTCTAAAAGGTCCTAATTTATGAAATAAAACTTATTTTCCGTACTTACATATGTGGCTGCCTGAAATAACACAAAGTCTGAGGCTAAATTATCAGAAAGGGGTGTGATGGGAAAGGGACTCATTTTCTGAAGGAGGAGATATTTCCCGTTAGTTTTAAATGATCACTTTAGGAATATTTCTCATCTTTCATAAAACTTAGTCATAGGAGTCTCCCTCTAATCTGCATCAACAGGCTTCTATTGTTCTTTCATTTTTCATAGCCATTCAATTTGTAAGCCTTTTTTTCTGCCAGTAATATTCCCTGGGTGTTCAGTTATTCAGCAGCTACTAGGTAGCACATCTTTCTATTGTCATTAGAAGGATGCCCATCTGACTACAGTCCTGAGAAACCAGACAACAACTTGGAGGCTATTACAAAGAGTTAATGGCAGCTGAAGCAGAGACAACTCTGTTGTGCAGAATTCCTTTTGTATTACTATATAAACTATGAGAGGGTTCACTGGAGTTAGTTAACAGTAGTACGAATGGGTGGAAATTAAATGGGAGTCAGGCCCTACATGTCTGAGAAAGTTGTGGAAAATTAGAATGGCCCAGCAAGGCAAATTATGGCAGGAAGTTACAGAGCAAATTATGTCTCTGGGCAAAAAGAATAATTTTGCAAAGAACACTGCAGAGCATGAGAGAGCATAAAAGAAGAAAACTATCTTTGTGGAATAAAGATTAACCATTGAAAAAATATTCAGAAGAGAAAGGCACATGAGGGATGGTTGTCACTCAGCTTGATTTAAACCCAGAAGTTAATGTGGTGTTGCTTCAGTCTGAAACTGGTTCTACTGAGTAGAAAATGTCACCATCTTAATTAAAACATATTCCACCAAAGCATGATCCCAGAACTTGACTCAAATGGGAATTTTACACTCATCTCTGAATAATGCATTTTGTTAGTTTTGTTTCCTGGTACTCTTTCTAAATAATCAGAGCAATTTGAAAAAAATGTGTACTCTTATAGATTACTTTTAAATTTTTCATCCTTATTACTCCAACGATGGCAAATTTTTAAATAGACACAGAGACCCAGAATTTGCCATGTAGCAAATTTTGAAATTAGTTAAATTGTGGCTTTGTTTACATTAGGTATTTCACAGAATCACAGAATCGTATAGGTTGGAAAAGACCTTTAACATAGAGTCCAACCGTAAACCTAACACTACTACGACCACCACTACACCATGTCCCTAAGCACCTCATCCAAACGTCCTTTAAATACCTCCAGGGATGGCGACTCAACCACTTCCCTGGGCAGCCTGTTCCAATGCTTGATAACCCTTTCAGTGAAGAAAAATTTCCTAATATCCAGTCTAAACCTCCCCTGGCGCAACTTGAGGCCATTTCTTCTCATCCCGTCACTTCTTACCTGGGAGAAGAGACCAACCCCCCACCTCCTTTCAGGTAGTTGTAGAGAGCAATAAGGTCTCCCCTGAGTCTCCTTTTCTCCAGGCTAAACAACCCCAGTTCCCTCAGCCGCTCTTCATCAGACTTGTGCTCTAGACCCTTCACCAGCTTCATTGCCCTTCTCTGGACATGCTCCAGCACCTCAATGTCTCTCTGGTAGTGAGGGGCCCAAAACTGAACACAGTATTCCAGGTGCAGCCTTACTAGTGCCGAGTACAGGGGCACATCCTGCTGGCCACGCTATTTTTGATACAAGCCAGGATGCCATTGGCTTTCTTGGCCACCTGGGCACACTGCTGGCTCGTATTCAGGTGGCTGTCAACCAGCACCCCCAGGTCCTTCTCTGCCAGGCAGCTTTCCACCCACACTTCCCCAAGCCTGTAGCGTTGCATGGGGTTGCTGTGGCCCAAGTGCAGGACCTTGCACTCAGCCTTGTTGAACCTCATACAATTGACCTCAGCCCATGGGTCCAGCCTGTCTAGGTCCCTCTGCAGAGCCTTCCTCCCCTCAAGCAGATCAACACTCCTGCCCAACTTGGTGTCATCTGCAACCTTACTGAGGGTGCACTCGATCCCTTCGTGCAGATCATTGATAAAGATATTAATACAGAACTGGCCCCAACACAGAGCCCTGGGGAACACCGCTTGTGACCGGCCACCAACTGGAGTAAACTCCATTCACCACCACTCTTTGGGCCTGGCCAGCCAGCCAGTTCTTTACCCAGCAAAGAGTACACCCGTCCAAGCCATGAGCAGCCAGTTTCTCCAGGAGAATGCTGTGGGAAACCGTGTCAAAGGCTTTACTGAAGTCCAGGTAGACAACATCCACAACCTTTCCCTCATCCACTAGGTGGGTCACCTTGTCGTAGAAGGACATCAGGTTGGTCAAGCAGGACCTGCCTTTCCTTAAAGCTATGCTGGCTGGGCTTGATATTTCATTGCAATATAAGTACATTGAGGCAGTTATAGCTGAGACTACGCATTTTTATTATATGTGATTCAAGGGTTTATTCTGATTACTTGGTTCCTTGATCCATTGTCACCTTATGAACATATGGTTTGAAGATTTCTGAAGGGAAAAGGTATTAGGTGCACAGTGGATGACTTTGTACTAGTCAGCTATAGGTTGGGGGTACTTTCAAAAAAAAGGCTGCTGGTTTAATTTCCATCAAAAGGAATCCAATTGCATGCACCAAAAGTGCTGTGAAAGCTGAATATGTGTTATGTGGAGACATTCAGGGGATCTTTATGTCCTGTGTATTGGAGACATTCAGAACTACAGTACTTCTCCAACTCCCTGAGATAGGCACAAACTGCATATTTATTCTTCACATGATGTTATGCTGTTAGACCAGCAGTCAGCTGTGTGTTGGCATGTTCACCGGGAGCAGAACAAAGCACCTAAAGGCTGAAGAGCAGGCAGAGTTGGTGACAAGCACACTTGTGGTTTGTCCTAGTTACCAAGAGCTCACACTTGCTTTGTTTCTTAGCGGCATTTACCAGAGCTGGCTGCGCCCCACCAGGTACTACTGCTGATGACTTCCTTGATGGCTGAACTGCTGCATACAAAAATAATTTCTTATGAAATCATAAGTACTGGTATACAATGGCCCAGGAAGGAATCCAGCTCTTTGGAGCTACGTGCATCCCATGAGTTTGCTCTACTGTGATACAACTCATGCTACTCAAAGGGTAAATTATTGATTGTCATTCTCAGTCCTCCTCTCAGTTACTACACAAGCATGGGAGGAGATACTCCTCCCAGCCTGGAGGATACCAAAGTGATTTCCATGAAATTTCAAAATGAACCAGTGGCAAAACCAAGAAATAAATTCAAGGTTATACGATTTCTGATCACTGCCTTAGTCAATAGCTATTCCATCCAGCTTTTCCCTACAGTGCTGTATTTCATCTAGTTCGGTTATAGAGCTGATACATAAAGATTTTTCGACAACCGGATGTTTTGTCAGCCTCTGCAGCAGCACAGCTATGGTATGCATCCATGGGACTGTTCTGCCTTGAAAGTAGTGTTGTGTCATGTGTTAATGATATCTTCTGCAGTTACTAGACATTTTGAGGATGAACTAGCTTTGTCTTTGTTCAGTGTAATATACTGTATTAAGAAGTAAACAGCCCATGCAAGCTATCATTCTGTGGTAACTTGAAAGCTATGACCTGCAGCAAGGTAAATTGTATAGCTGACCAAATGCCAGACTTGCTAAATGAGCCTTTATTTACCTTGAAATGGGATCCCTTTGAAACACAGGCTATTTCAGGTAACAGGCATTTAGCCTTCTGTATGCTTTGTTTTGATCTTTTTGTACAAAATGAAGTGTTGCACTTTACTGTGAGAGATGAGACAGTTAAGTGAGACATAGCTTGTGTGATATTGCAAACAGAAAATATAAAAAATGGCTTAGATTTTTAAAATAAAATGAATTTAAGAGAACACATTTAAATTACTCTGAAATAAGTAGGACAAGCCAGCAAACGCTAGGGAATTCAACATGAAAGTTTGATTCAGATCACATGGATAATTCATACTTCACGTTCCTTCTCCTTCTAGTTTAGGATAAAAGTCATGCTAAAATTCTAATCAGGACTACTACAAATTACCAAATTCTGTTTCTTTCTACTAAAAATAGCTTTGTGTTTCTCTGCACCTTATTCTTTATCTGTAACTATTTTTCTACAAGGATGTCTTCTAAACTGCTAAAAACTCCTCTGTGCTGCCCAACTGTTGGTTTTTTGGTTTGTTGGTGGTTTTTTGTGTGGTGTTTTTCTTGTTTGGTGTGGGGGTTTTTTTTGTTTGTTTTTTAAATCCCTTTCTATTCTTACCCCTTAAGATACCCCCCTAAAATACCAGTTTAGTGAATGATTTTCATTCAAATCTTCTGTCCTTGTTCATCCAAATCTTCTGTCCTCTGAGCCTCGTTAAGGCTCTCCCAGCTTCCTTAGGGTTCAGTCCAAAGTGCTTTGAAGTCAATGGGAACTGCCCTGTTTTCCTCACAGGTAATTTTTGGAAGAGTCATTAGATTCCAGTATACTCCATAAAACTAGAGAACTCTTGGTGTCTTGGGATGTAGAGAAGTAAGTCTGGTCTCTGCTCTAGAATACTTATTTTAATTTTAATAAAGTGAATTTACTCTCCTTAAAGCTGTGTAATTCACTTCACATGACTGTTTTCCCTCTTCTTCACAGCCATGATATGTTTTAAAAAGAAAAAGGCTCTGGCTTTTATACAGTATTGTATATGAACATGTGGCACTGAGGTATGGCACAAAAAGTATATTGGTATGAGTTTGAATGCCTAGGTAATTATCCTAAAGATAAGGTCCTGTAAAACTTTTATTCTGCCCACTGCAACAGGATGTTCTGTAAATGAAGTATATTTTGTAACAAACTATTTCAGAAATATTTTAGACAGTTGTAAACTATTTTTACTGGTGTGATTTTTTTTCATAGACCTTTAACCTGTAGACTTAGGTACTTTTCTTACTATCAGTTGAGTTGCATAGACCAGACAGACAGGAACCATTACAGTTAAAAATGACCAGGAAAGAGATCTATGATCACATGTATGTTAAAAAGAAACTCTGACCATGTCCAGTAGCACTAGCACATCTTGGAACACAACTATCTGTGGCGTTGCCCATTCCAGTGCTGCACAAATGAGTGTAGTGAGCAGTACTCCCATTGCAGCCCTGTCCAGGGTATGCAGTCACAAGACAGCTGCCTTCTGTGTATGGCACTTGTGTAACAGAGCCCTCTGCAAGCTCTCAGCAGGCTGTCTGCATAAGACAGGCTGTTACTGGTCTCTTCATTGCTTGGTCAGTGGGGATCTTTCTCTCCTATGTACTGGAAGTATAGAAGAAATTAATAGCAAAGGATGCTTGACTAGGATCTTTCAGCATGCTTCTCCACAAAACATTCAGCAATGATAACCTCCTCCCAGTGATGAGAACTTTGATCCCATGAATTGCTAAGATTTATAGATGATGTATAATACAGATGTTATGTGTCTCCACACCCCTCCTTAGGGGAGGGTTTTATCTCTTATTAGTATCATTGCTTTGAATCTGAAATTGTTCAGCTGAAATGATTCATGTCCATATTTCTATTTTAAGAACATGGTTTAATCTTAGAGCATCAAAATATTAATTCTTGTGTTGTTTGGATGTTGTTTTACAGCGATGTTTACATTTATTCAGACTTTCCTTTATACCTGAAACTGTATGACAGAATTGCATTCTGTTATTACTATGCAGTAAAGAAATTTATAAATCCCATTTTTTAGAAATCAAACTTCTTATCTTTTAAGCTAAAAAGACACCTTAATCAACAGTAGTATCTTCTGTAAAATATCTTGTACAATTACTGTCTCAGACAACCAGACAATTTATTTTCCAGATGACATTATATCTGCAAATATCAGTTCTCCTTCCTCTTAATATCGAATTATATATGCTGACCTAATTGCCAACTAGTATGTTGAGTTGAATGCAGTTTCTGCCCTCATACTCTGCTTCAAATACATTCAGTCTTTCAAGTAAAATTTATTGTGTAGCTTTACATCATAACGTCTTCACAAAATGCTCAAGCTTAGGAGGAAAGTTCCTTGATGTATTTAAAAAATAAAAAAACCTCAGCAGAATGGATTTTCTTTCCCCATTCTCTAAGCAAGAAAAAGTTAAGTGAGTCAAACTCATCCTAACTTTAGAATCAATCCAGAAAACATACAGCACATGCAGTAAAAAGCAGACTTATCTATAAAAACACCTGGAAAATGAAAATTTGGTTTATTAAGTATTATCACTTCCCTTGCAATGCTTTTTCAGTGTCACTTTTTGAGTAAATTCCTATTGTGCAGCATGATTTAAAATGTATTCATTATCTTCCTTTTCACAGTTCTTTAGAGTAAAGTTTGTTCTATAGCTATGTGCTATTAACATAACTCGTCTTTGTTTATTCCTTTCAAATATGCTTTATGCTGTAGAAGAAACAAATTTTTAGGGTTGCTGATAAATTTTTTAATAGACAACATGGGATTTCTGTTAGTGCTTATAAAATAGTTTTATACCCTATACAGTGTTCAGGTTAATGTAGTTTTTTGAGCAACACCATTTTTTTAAAAAATTTTCTTGTAATTTTACTTAATACATACATCTTTCTTACCTTATTTAATAAAGAGGTCTTTGGATTCTACAATTTCCATAGAAAGTTTATTTTGTTGGGATCTGTGATATCAATCTGTGGAGTTGGCTTTGCAGTCACAACCTATAAAGTACAAAGCTCTAAACAGAAAACATTTCTTTGAACGACATTTGGCAGTAAAAGATGAGTTTGTGTTATCTGCATGTAGGTGTCCAGAGTATTGTACATTGATGGCTCAGTTTCCAAAGCACCATCTATCTCCTACACTTGAAACATTACATATTGATTATGGGATTAAGTTAAAGCCAATTTATATTTCATTCCCTGAGACAAGAAGGGGCAATTTTATCTGAGGAAGTCAATCCATGTCAAGATTACACAAAAAGACTTAAGCCAAAGAAGAGCTGAGCTTTGTAGAGAAGGCCTGCTTCTGAAGACAGTTGGCTTCAGTACTATTGGACCCTGGAGAACTGTATGTGAGAGTGAAACTGTTGAAACAAAATGAAACATAGTTTATCTTCTAGTGCACTACATGGGTTATCTGCTTATAAAAAGCTATTTCTGAAATGCACATTCAAACTCAGTGAAAGCTTCAGACATTACCCAATCTTAGAGTATACCTGAAAAACAGCGTAGTATGTTTTATGGTATACTGTATATCAGGTTTGTTTAATGCTACAATCAAGCCAACAAGAAGCTCATCTATGAAAAGAAATGTAGCTGAGGAAACAGGACCAGAGCTCCCAAAGGACAAGTACGTCTGCTTGGCTTGGCTTGACTTGGCTTGACCAGTTAGAAAATCTTCCTCTCTGTGGCTTCTGCTTTAGTAGACTCATTTGAAGAAAGCTCTCACTGCTTTATGATACAAATACTGGTTTTGATGCTGATGATAATGTGGTCAATTATCTGTCAGTTTTAGTAGTCACTATTGCTACCTTGATCTTTATTTACTCCTCTATTAGTCTGTTCAGGCTGGCCATCTTTGAAGTGTCCTTTTAACTTTTTATTTGAATATGTCATCATGTGTTTCTGATTTCATTTACAGAGATCCATCAAATTGACATGGGATTGAAGGAGGTATTGCTATAAATTTAGGGGTGTCTCTTTAAAATTGTTTACTATCAAAAACCGATCACTTATTGTCAGTAACATCATGGGTGCTTGCATACTAAAAGCAAGTCCTTTAAATATTTTTCATATTGTTCGATAGTGACTTCACACAACTGATATGATAGTGACAACTGATTTTTGAGCAGAGAAATAGTGTAATAGTTTTGCTATAAGCATTAAGGACAAAACAAACCGTTAAATTTCTGACTCTGCTAATCCACTTAAAAATGGGTAAATGAAAACTCTTTTACCTTGGCCCTGTCTTTGTGTCTTCCCTGACCCAAATAGACTGGCCTTTCAAAGAGATATCAGCGATCATATCACACAAAACATTACAGAAGAAACAAAACAGCAACATTTTCAAGGCTAAAGGTCAAGGTAAAATGATACTTTCTTCCATGCTTACTACTCATCCAGGTTGCTTTTTACTTAAGTCATTGAATTAGGCTTTTCCTATGTATTGTCTGGTATACCTTATCATACTAAGGATAATAAAGACACTCAGTGAAGTAATTTTGATTATTTCCCATAAACATCCTGGAAGCAGATACTGATTTCAGTTCTCTCAATATGAAATCATTAAATAAAGGGTGGAAAAATTATCTCTGCTAGTGCAGAGTTTGATGCTTAATTCTGCTCCCATTCAGTTCTGGGAGTCTATGTTTTTCAGCTGGAGAGATGGATTGGTCTTAAAATGACGCTAAGTTTCATAGGTAAAACTCTACTATGTTTCACTGTTAAAAATGTAATTTTATAGTCAGATTAGCTAGCTTCTCTTTAGATTTCATTGTGAAATATTTTGCCATTCAGTGGATATACTTTATCACTTTCACGTAGTTTAAGCCAGAAGCAGACTTTAAAGCCTATTTTCTCATTTACCACCCACTGGGAAACCCATTGAACAGCATGAGAATATGGTTCTGGTTTTAGGCATTTTTTCCTGTTATTTAGCAGTCGGGCCCGTAGCACACTCTGGAATATTTTCCACTGTTTGAACATGCTACTTCTCTCAGTAAAGCCTCTTTAAAATTCTCAGGCTTGCCAACATGTGCATCTGAAGTATCATACGTCTTTATGGAGGCACATCAAAATGAATATGGATGACTTCAAACTACCATGTGCATTTGCACTAGGAGCCATATTTTCTCCAGATATATTTTCTAATCCAATAACTTTATGGGCAGTACAATGTCTATAAGCATTGACAAAGTCAAATACCAACCCTTTAGAGCTAGAAAACTGGCAATGAAGTTTTATGTGGAGTGTCCATTTTATAGAACTGCCTACTATCATTTCAGTGGCAAGCTGCCACTATGTGAAACTGTTTTTGCACTGCAGTTTCTTCCCTTCCCAGTTGTATACAGAGTTTTACTTCTTCCCAATCAGTTTTGATTGTACTGTGAGCTATTTAATTAAAAAAAAAAAGTGTTTTTTCATATATCCTTACCTTTTGTGCAGACAAGGGGCTGTTTAGAGCTAGATGTTCAGCAAGGGCAAAAACTGTATTTCAGATATTTGCCTTAGTGAAACTGTGTTGATGTAATACTGCTAAAGAATGGGCTTTCCTGCTCAATGTGGTTTGGCTAATGTGAAATTTCAAGATGGGGAACAGTCAAAAGAGATCGCTGTAATCTGCCATTAGTGTTAGACATGTAAAGTATAAGTACTTCTTATGTGAAGTCATCTGATCAAGAATCATCTTTTGGTGCTGATAATACCAAGGTTGCAGGTTCGATCCCTGTATGGGCCACCACACTCATCTCTTCTGCTACTGTTGCGCAGGTTCCTCCTCCCCCCCCCCGAAATATTTTATTACAGAGGTACTACCACCATCACCGATTGGCTCGGCCTTGGCCAGTGACAGGTCCATCTTGGAGCCAGCTGGCATCGGCTCTATCAGACATAGAGGAAGCTTCTTGCAGCTTCTCACAGAAGCCACCCCTGTAGCCCCTGCTCCCAAAACCTTGCTACACAAACCCAATACACCTTCATTTATTTAGAGTTTAGCACAACATGGCCCTGTTCTTGTCCTACGTGTTAGAACAGTATAACTTTGTTTCATGAAGTGCAGTTTGCAAACTAGTTTGGAGGAAGATTATGGCTAATTACAGTTATAAGTCTTTATTTAGAATCTCTGTTCTTTTTAGGCTGCTATCTAGACAAGTAAATTGCATTGAGATTCACCAAATCTGGGCATTCAACTCATGCTGGCAACTCTGAAAATCACTTAAGTAATTTAGATGTCTGTAATCACAGACACTTCTGAATGGCAATGCATTTTCTTTCTTCCTGAGTAATTTTCAGTAATTTCTAAACTCAAAATATCATTAAGTTATCTAGTCCTTCTATTGCTTGATTATTCTATCTGCTGTATTTATAAATGGGCAAGCATAACCATAACTAAGCATAATTCCTCACTGGGGAAGTAGGTAATAAAACCAAGATTGGTCACAAAGCTAATCAGCCAAAGAGGAATGCTGCTAGAGTAGCAAATCTGGGGTTTAGTGTTTCAGAGTTCGTTCTGGTTCTCATCAGTCCATGCAGGGTTGAATAACAGGTGGTGGTACCTATGGTTTGAAATTAGAACCTTCTGTGTTTTCTGTCCCCTGTAAGTCTGCATTTGTGTTACTTTGCTTATCATTTTTGCAAAATACAGGTATATTTGGGGGGAAAAAATGAAATATATACCATGTTCTTAGTTGCTCTGAGTTTCCATGGCACTTTACAACAATGTGAAATGGATTTATATTTCATCTCTAATTTATACCTACTTGGAATCTCTTCTTCAGAAATAAGCCAGTTTTCCAAATTAAGGTTGAAAAACCCCAATTCGTCTCAAACAGACATATTGTACTGTCTTATGGTTTGTGGCATGACAGATTTTTGCCAGGTACAGAATGAACTAGTTGCATTTGGATTTCACTGTGAAGTGAGGGTGCTTGGCTTCTAGAAAGCGTTTGTTACTTTCTTTTGAATCAGGCTCTTGCTGATGCTCTCTCCCATGAAAGTTAAGACAATTTCCTTCCTAAGTGGGAAGATTCCTCTCCCTTCACGCTTAGTGACATCAATCTACCACTTAGGGTGAATGAACAGTCACTTTCACCTGACTCTTGGGCAGCATGAAAAAATTTCACCTGACTGTTGGGCAGTGGGGACCAAAAGTGAGATTCCTGAGAAATATTTGCAGTATATATATGGAGCGATCCTGTATCATATATATAAGAAATGGAGATTTAATGTATATATGGTATTGTTGGATGCATCCTGCATTGCGCACTTTGCTATGAATAAACTGCCACTGAAGGCTTGTTTGCATACTGAGGACCTACCAGGTTTTGGCAGAATTAACCTGCATTTCATATAGAAATTCATAATAGGTTTGTAGTGCTAGCTACAGAAGAGCAATTGGAAGCAATTCCTCTTTAGTTATATTATTTCTGGATCAATGGATCTCTATCATATTTCCATGTAAGAATTTACAAAATAATAATTTGAGGTACTAGTTCTTAATTGGAATGATTTTAAAATAGAAAAATGAGTGATTCTGTCTTCAGCTGGGGTATGTTACTCCAAATGTTATGTAGGTGATAAAGCTTGGCAAATACATGATCTTTGCAAGAAAAAAATGTATGGCAGTTTGATAAATAGCTTCTGTGGGAAAACACTAAATGACCAATGTCCTTATATATTTCCTGTGCTATAGTATTCCTAGTCCCAAACATTTCAAATATATAGATTGATTCTCAATATCAAACACAATGCTTTTTAAAAAGAAAATAGTATTTCTTTTTTTCTGCTGCTAACCCATGCATAACGTATTGCGCAAAGGAAATATTCTTTTTAATGAAAGGGAGACATTAGAAGCTGCATCTAAAAGTATCAAATCAAACTTCAGATATCACCAGAATGCACTAAAATTGCAAAACCTAACAGCCTTGACCTAACTGTTATGTTTGGAAAACTGTGGGTATAGTGATGAAATTACAGAATCACAGAATCATATAGGTTGGAAAAGACCTTTAAGATCATCGAGTCCAACCATAAACCTAACACTGCCAAAACCACCACTACACCATGTCTCTAAGCACCTCATCCAAACGTCCTTTAAATACCTCCAGGGATGGTGACTCAACCACTTCCCTGGGCAGCCTGTTCCAATGCTTGATAACCCTTTCAGTGAAGTAAAATTTCCTAATATCCAGTCTAAACCTCCCCTGGCGCAACTTGAGGCCATTTCCTCTTGTCCTATCACTTGTTACCTGGGAGAAGAGACTGACCCCCACCTCTCTACAACCTCCTTTCAGGTAGTTGTAGAGAGCAATGAGGTCTCCCCTCAGCCTCCTTTTCTCCAGGCTAAACAGTCCCAGTTCCCTCAGCCGCTCCTCATCAGACTTGTGCTCTAGACCCTTCACCAGCTTCGTTGCCCTTCTCTGGACATGCTCCAGCACCTCAATGTCCCTCTTGTAGTGGGGGGCCCAAAACTGAACACAGTATTCCAGGTGCGGCCTCACCAGGGCCGAGTACAGGGGCACAATCACTTCCCTACTCCTGCTGGCCACGCTATTTTTGATACAAGCCAGGATACCATTGGCTTTCTTGGCCACCTGGGCACACTGCTGGCTCATATTCAGCTGGCTGTCAACAAACACCCCCAGGTCCTTCTCTGCCAGGCAGCTTTCCAGCCACTCTTCCCCAAGCCTGTAGCGTTGCATGGGGTTGCTGTGGCCCAAGTGCAGGACCTTGCACTTGGCCTTGTTGAACCTCCTACAATTGGCCTTGGCCCATCAATCCAGCCTGTCCAGGTGCCTCTGCAGAGCCTGCCTACCCTCCAGCAGATCAACACTCCTGCCCAACTTGGTGTCGTCTGCAAACTTACTGAGAGTGCACTCGATCCCTTCATCCAGATCATTGATAAAGATGTTAAACAGAACTGGCCCCAACACAGAGCCCTGGGGAACACCACTTGTGACCGGCCGCCAACTGGAGTAAACTCCATTCACCACCACTCTTTGGGCCCGGCCGTCCAGCCAGTTCTTAACCCAGCGAAGAGTACACCCGTCCAAGCCATAGGCAGCCAGTTTCTCCAGGAGAATGCTGTGGGAAACCGTGTCAAAGGCTTTACTGAAGTCTAGATAGACAACATCCACAGCCTTTCCCTCATCCACTAGGCGGGTCACCTTGTCATAGAAGGAGATCAGGTTGGTCACGCAGGACCTGCCTTTCCTAAACCCATGCTGGCTGGGCTTGATCCCTTGGTTATCCTCTACATGCCGTGTGATGGCACTCAGGATGATCTGCTCCATCAGCTTCCCCGGCACCGAGGTCAGGCTGACAGGCCTGTACTTCTCCGGGTCCTCCTTCCAGCCCTTCTTGTAGATGGGTGTCACATTCGCTAATCTCCAGTCAGCAGGAACTTCCCCAGTTAGCCAGGACTGCTGGTAAATGATGGAAAGGGGCTTAGGGAGCTCTTCTGCATAACTAATTATTGTTTCTGATTTTTCTGAAGGAACTGATGGGTTCAGAGTTTAATTTTTTCCCCTTAATTGTAAAATGTCCAAGAGTATTTTAAAATTAGGATCCTTAAATTTAGAATTCTAAACAGAACAGGTAAATTGAATATTGCAGGATGGATTTATGGATTGACACTTCATGGAGATTTTCCACATACTTTGGTAGAATCACTTAACCATAGAATAATTAAGGTTGGAAGGTCTCTGTGGCACTCATCTGGTTCAGCTTCAAAACCCGATCAGCTTAGCAGGGCTCTGCTTATCCACGTTCTGAATATCTCCAAGGTGACTCCACATGTCTCTGAACAAATATTCACAGGAATAGAGTAAGACCAATGTGAGCGTGACTCCCTAGTTTTATGTAGAAAAGCCCAGCCTACCTGATCCTACAGGCTGCCTGAAAAATGATGTTGGAGACAGCGTGACATATAACACCTTATGAGTCTGAGAGGAGTGTTTTGAACCAGATCACATGTGGATCTTTGATTCCCACCACTTCACGCTGGGATGGCTGAATAGATGCGTACCAGGATAACTCCGTAGTCTTAGACTAAAGAGTCACTACTAACTGCTGTTTTTCACAGCTGGTATTTGCTTTATCAAGAATCCAAATCTGTGCCAGGAGAATTGTCTGATAATGGTACAACCTTGGTGTGGAAGTATGGTACTTAAACCGTTCAAGAGCCATACAGCCTCAGCTGCCAAAACAGCTGCTTCTGAGGAAGGTCAAGGATTAATTTTGAGTTTATAGGGTGTTACTTGAGCTCATGAGCTTCAGTGTAGTATGGAGTTATCACTGATAGTTATAACAGTTTTTGCTATTGTTTATACAGGTGGGTTATTGCCCAAACAATTGTCTCCATTTTCAAAAGTTTGAATTTAGCTTACTGGTCTAGGTCAGGGATCTCAATGCTACAAGAACAAATTTTTGGCTGCATAATATTTAAATTGAGAAGCTTGTGCATGTTTATGTAATTGTTTAAATTAAAGGTCTCATTGCTTTAAATGGAAAGAAAACAAAAATATGTAGGATAAAGTTTTGGTCTCATTAAAATAAATCAGAATTTTCTATAATTTGATTCTAGGGGTTTTTTTAAGGATTTTATCTGTAATACTGGAGTAAAACACAATCCTAAGGCATAAAATCTAGTCTTCAGATTTTTACCTTTGGGAAGGGAAGTTAAAAAACAAAGCCAAGGGTAATCAAAGGTAGGACTTTGTTAGTATTAAAAGAGAAAGAGGAATTTATTGAGAAGCAAGGACCATAATAACTAACAGGCAGGTTCTTTCCAACTCCAGTGAGCTTTAGAGCCAGCCTTTTTTCCAATATAAAGAGTGTGTGTTATGTGTAGACATGGATTTCAGGAATACACTTTGAATAAAATCCTAAGCCCCCTTTCTCCAAAAAGCATTAAATACAAGGTAATAAGAAGAAAATACATTTTTAAAATGGAAAACCCCTTTACAGACAGGTGTATCTCAAAAGAAAGTAAGTACATTATGATCTGGAAAAGGATTAGTAATTATTTATAGATCTGAAAGTGTTTGAGGCAGTCCTGAGATTACTGTTTTTGTAATGTTGTTATCAGAAATGACTTTGTAGAAAGAAAACTCTTTTGAAATATGAATATGAGAAGGACAAAATTAAAATGCAGTCCAGGTATATTTTTGGTTTTGCACCTGTCATATTTTGAGCCACCCTGCAGCAATATATATATAGGGTAAAATAGTTCATGAGAGAATGTTTGTGAATTTTAATGACAGCTTCAGGGGTTTCATGACCTATCAGCTCTGGAAATAATACTACTGGCTTTTAAAAATTTTCATAAAAATCATATGACAATAATAATGGTGGGCTGTCTGTAGAAAGAGGAAATTGATTAAAGACACATGAAATGTTAAGCACTGACGTTGGTAAAAACTAAGACTTTTGGCCCCAGATCAAGAGATTTTCAGTGATTCAAAGCAATAACTGTTGGACAACTATAGTGTATTTTACAGCTGTAATTTGAAAACAGCATGTGGCAGATCGGCATAATTTATGCCAAAGTGTATTTTTATTGCATAACTCATTACTGTTTCCAGCAGGAGCCAAGGACATAACCTGCATAGGTACTACTGAAAATCCAAGTAGCTTCCTATCAATTGTCTTAGGTACATAAATAGCTTTGAAACTCTAATCCATTAGATGCTCTTGGTTTGTGACCAAGAAAAAACTATTTTCTTTTGGAGGGTGAGTGCATATGTGTATGTTAATGACAAAAATGAACAGGAAGGTTGGAGATTCTCTTAGGAGAGAATTTCCTCCCAAAAAAGTTCATGATAGGTGTTTGGGTGATTTCTGAGTTGTGTGGGGTTTTTTTGGTTGTTGCTGTTATGGGTTTTTTCTATAAAGGAACCAACAGAAGAGAGCTGTCCATTTTGAAAGAAAAAATTTGACATTGCAGACAATGATTTTCATGTATTTATTGTTAGGAAAGCTCTTGTCTTCAGAGAAATAACTGATTCCAAGGGTATTTTGAAGTCAGTCCTAGATTGCTGCTGGCATTAGGTAATGTGAAATGGATGATCCTGCACTCCTGGATCAATGGCAAGGTGTCAAATAACTACCATGCAATGATGTTGGCTCTTTAAAATCCTCATCCCTATTCTTTTCTGTGGAAGGAGATTTCTCTCGATCAACTTATGTATTGGGCCTTATAAATCCTTCAGAGCTGTCCTTATTTTGTGTGATCTTGAAAATTAACCAGCACAGTGAAAGGACAATTTGGCTCTGAAGCAACTAAAGTTGGTCTTGAATTAAGCTGAATAGTCAGACATTTTCTTTGCTAGTCATTGAAGTTCTTAGGTAGTAGACTAAAAAAACAGTCTCATAGGCAAATATATAACTTTTCTTAGTAATCAAAGGTGTGAAAAAGGACTTCGCTAATCAGAGATGTAACAAATCTCTTCATAATATACTGTGCACTGCTGTCAACAAGCAGCTGCAGCTCATTACATTGGTGTATTAGTTAATGCTTTGCAGCATGTTTTCAAACAAAATCCAGTCAATTACTGTAGATAGATTTATCATGAATATGTGAAATATTCAACAAAATATTATTCTCTCAGGTGAATGAACAGACTTTAATTGACTTAAAAATCTGTATTTCTGTCAGCAGAAAAGAATGATCGGGGTACTTTGCTTATGGAATGTTATCTATTGAATTTCTTTTGTTATTCATAATAGAGTGTCTTTGTGAACATAGTGATCTAAAAATATGTTTAAGGTATTTAATGGGAACAAAATACAACCCTGATTTTATGACAGCAGTCACTTTTAGAAGTGTAAATTAATGTTTCCATAAAAATTGGACTTAATATGGCACTTCTAAAAGGACTGATGTATACTAGAAATCCATCTATGTGTATTTCTCTCTAGAATAAGTGGTTTAATTCACACATTCATGAAAATGTGGGAAGTTAATGGCACAATTTAAAATTCAACCTAGATTCAGGCCAATGTATTATTTAGTGACCCATTGTTTTCTCCAACAGGTGACTGGTCTCATTCTGTTCTATTTTTTAAAAATTCTTATACATTCCAGGCTTTTAACACCTGTTCCATATCATTAACTTGTTAGCTTCTTGAAGCTTGTTTGCATATTGATCCTGAATTTGTGGATAGAAGAGGTTTGATGATGACAGATGGTCAATCTTGTCCCCTTTTACCAGTAGTACTCTTCAACATGCTTTAATGAATGGAGTCTTCTACTTTCAGCATTAGTTGATCAGCGCCTTACAGATGTTTGCATACAATTTGCAAATGTGAAGATGACATGAAAAAAAGAACAGAAGACATAGGCTGTAGTAGTTATATGGAATAAAAAAAAAAGTGCTGGCTGTTGGAAGCTGATTAAGGTTATGCTCCAGGCAGCATTTTCTTCTTAAATTCACTCTTTTGCCATGTTATAAAATGCAGTGAAGGCAATGGAGAATTGGAGAGTTTCGATAAATCTGAAGTTCAAGCTCAAGTTTCTTGAAGCCTTAAAAGTACCAGTTTGTGTATATAATACAGAATTTAAAACATAAATATACACTTTGATATTCCACTACTGTGGTGATTTAAATAGGAACAATAAAATCATAGACTAATTGAATTGTTGTTAATCAGACAAAGCAATTTGGGTTGTTTATATTCAAATTCCTTTAATTCTTTCTTATGTTTGAAGTTCATAAATGTTCAGAATATGCCTCAGATTTACATAAATATATATGAACTCTTCTGTATTCCTGAAAAGTGAAATGAATAAGAATTTATTGTCAAATGCTAGTGAAAATGGTGGTTAGATGGTTGCGTTTTGCTTGCAGATCTGTTCCCATCTTCTTCCTTAGAGTTGGGCAGGCATCCCCTGTTGCACAATAGTAGCTCTTCTCTCTGAAGCTCTAAAAGCAATAGATTATTTAGTGATGGAAATAGGTTACTTATTAACAAATTGGTTAGTGTTGGAAAAATTGTGGTAACCATATTCATCAGAGAAGACATGGATGCCAGAGATAATATCAGTTATCTCATGTATCCTGAATGAAGGAGTAATCTTAGGGCAAGGCTAAAAGGTAACATTCTGGAGGTCATTTAATAACAGAGTTTGGGGAGGTGTGTGTTAATTGTACCACAGTTGTACTATTGTCATTCAACGTACCGGTATAGAACAACTGAAACATAACAACGCAGATTTTCATGCTTTCCTCTTTGGGATGTTTTTTCTGTGTTCTTTAGTTATTTGCTTTTCTTCAAATACACTGCAAATGTCCTTTCCAGTACTTGGTGTGTTTTCTCCAAAAGAGTATGCAGTTACATCCTTCAAAGATTCCTTTTTTCCAGTTCACACTTTGCTGCCTAGAATCCAGTGAAATATTCTGAGTTGTTAAGACTTAGTTTTCTGATTTTCTTTCTATTATAATTCATCTTTGTAAGGCAGAGAGCTCTCACTGCTGTGGCCTTAAGCTAAGTCTAATACAGATACTGCATGTGAAAACCTATTGCAAATAAGAACTGTTTTAAGAACCTGAAGGAATAAACTGGGAAGCCATTGATCCCTTAATTTTGAGATGTCATGTAGTGTATATTGTTTCCTACCACCAGTTAACAAAACTTCTATGGTGCCCAAGACTTGAGGAATGTTTATTCATTTTAGTTCTTTCCCCTTTGGGGCTCCTCAATCTAAGCAGCTTCTCAGTGCAGCAGCAACTGAATTCTGGACAAAACTGAAGTGCAATTTATGTGGGCTTAAGTGTTCTTAAAGGTAAAGTTCTGTGAGCCTTGTTGTTCTCTTCAGGTGCAGCAAAATCAATTAAGTATCACCATGTACAATTCACTGAAGTGGACTGCTTCAGTATGCTCCAGAAAGTATATTTTTCTCAGTCTCATTTCTTTTCAGTGAAAGGACCTATCTAGCTGTAGGCATTTTTCATATCTTTTCAATGGAATTGCATTCATCAATTATGCAAGATCAAGAAATCAATATATCAGTGTACAACTGGGCTAAATACTGTAAATTATCCATTAAGTTGTACCAATATCCATTTTAACAAAGAGAAAAAGAGATCTTTGAACAAAAACTAGTTTTGTCTTCTGCCCAGTTTATAACTTTGCATCTTTAGTGAAAAATCAGGCCATAACAAAAGCTTGAAAAACCTCTATCCCCAACTGTCAGGAGAAGAAAGGTAATATTTTTCTCAATCTACTTTCATTTGTTGGCTAATATCCAACAGTGAAAATGGTTTGAACATTTTATTACTGATCTCTTGGTTTGGGAAATCTGTATCTGCCCTTTAATGTTTTTATAGTGTGTGACAAAACTAATCTACTGAATTACGTTTATATTAGTACATTAAGTATGGATGGATCTGATGCTCTGTATTCCATTGAGTTGGAGTGAGGGATCTTAGGATATTTGCAACTTCCTCTGAAAACATTTTAATGGACTTTACTGGGAGTTTAGCACAAATATTTAGGCTTAATGTACTTTTAAATATAGTTATCCTGGCATTCGCATTTTTGGGAGATTAGCTATTCCTGAAGTGATTAATTTATTGGTAAAAAAGATTATAAAAAGATTGCTGTTTTCTGAGTGATTGACTAAGGTAATTTCTCTCCAAGAAATGCATTATAAGGATTTTATATAGCTGTACCTGTTATTGCAAGAATTAGGAGATCACAAACTCAGGAACTGAAAAGCTTATAGTAAATTTCTTAAGTAGAAATCAAAACTTCATGCCTAAGTATAAGAACAAATAACATCCAGAGCATCATCATATGGAGCATGGACAAGGCAGGACAAGGCTAACCAAAGGCTAACCAAAGCTGGCTAACCAAAGCTGGCTAATCCAAGGCTAACCAAAACTGGTCTCAAACTCTGAGTGCTTTGAAAGTTGTTTAACTAACATTTTCTGGTTTTTTTTTTTTTTTTTTTGTGGTAGAAGTATGGAGGATTTTGAACTAAAAATTAAGATTAAATATTAAAATGCTTCTTTGTGCCATTGTGGGTTTTTTCCTCTAAAGTGAAAAATTTACCAAATACATTTCAACAAAATATTTTAACTTATTTTAGTCTGGTTTTTAATATAAGGTAATACCCTTGATTTCCATATGCTTTTTCTTTCTGCTTTTCATATGGACATTGCAGTCTTTCTCACATAATGCTAAACAAAAATGGACTGTTATTTTAATGGAATTACTTTAATGAAAAACTACAGGACTACCAGAAAAAAACTCCACAGTTCATTTTATTAATATCCTATTTTTTTGAGGCAGAACTTAATTAACATGTAACTAAACTAAGTAAAGATGTACTTATTTTTGTTAGAGACTGCTGATAACAATAATATCATCCGTAATATTTTTTTCTCCCTGCTGCCTGCCAAAAGTATAGGTAAATAAAAGAACTAATTCCTTCTACGAAAAAAGGAATACTTAAGAGAGTATTTAACTTACTCATTTCTTTAATTTGTTATTTAAGAGTAACCTCTATACGTTCATTAAACTTGCTTTATATAGCCATCCTGTTTCAGATTCAAGGTAGGTGTCTTAGCCCATTTCTTATGGGGGGTTTTTTTTGTCTTCAACAACTGCAGAAGAATTTGTCACTCATTTTCAAGGCCTCTTTTGCCATGGAACTGAATAGGATGATACTTCTCTGAAATACTCAATGCCATTAACTCATTAGGCTCATTATTTCAGAGAAATGTATTTGGTACCACTAATCTGAAAGTAGTATGGCATACAGAATGCATGAATCTGTAAAGATGAGGACAGACAGACATTTTTTCTGATTTCCTGTAAGTATACCTCCTCATACAACTAAGAATGAGTAAAATGAAAGGGAACATTTTATGAAGCTGAAAACAAAGGCAGTGAAGTCTTTTAAGTAGCTTCCAAGAAAAGTGAAAAAATAACACTGGATAAAAAATGGAAATAATAAGACCAAGGATTGCTTTAAAGAAAGTGTGTCTAGGAGATTAAAGCAGAAGAGAAAACCTTTATTTAGAACACAAACAATTTCAAGAAAAAGAGATTAAATTTTGAGGCTTAAGCTTCTACGGTATTGGGTAAAAACAAAAATACGTTTTGGTAACTAATATATAAAATTGTATCTGGAAAATACTTATTTTAATAGTCTGTAAAAATACTAATGGTTATATTCTGGTAGCTGTCCCAAGATTTTCAGATGCCCTCGTGCAGTTCCAGGAAGTGGAATAAATATAAAGTACGTCTTGTTTTGGAGTCAGGAAGTAGCCCCTATTAAATTGTATATGCATCATCAAAAATATTCCAGCTCTTTAGGGTGTTGAAATCTCATTAGAGAGATGCACATCCACCTCTTTTCATGAAGTTTCAAGTCTCCCACCAAAGACAAGTCAACTTAACTTGATGATCTATTATGATCTATTTAGGAAGAGTTGTAGGAACTCTTCATGTAGTCTTGTTAGGAGAAGATCTCTTTTCTGAGTAGCTTCTGATCAATGCAGAGCTTTTTTTTTTTTTTTACTGCTTTTTTAGGGTAACCTACCCATCTGACAGGGGGGTTCTTGAAGGGCACTAGGTTTGGCTAACTGAGTGAGCAAAAGCCTTCTGAAAATGAATGAACAGGGTTTTAAAAGCTTAGTGAAATAGCAATACTGAATAGAGTCCTTTTAGCATTAAATAAAACATGGAAATTATGTATATTCAAAGGCCTCAATGTTTTGTAGAGTAACAATATATAATAAAGCTCAGTAATTATGTGAAAAGAAATACCAAAATAATATTTGCTATTCCATTGATGCCAGTGGGTGCCAACAGTAAAAGATATTGTGAAAGGAACTGAGGGAAACAAATGGAATTTATTTAAAGTTTTTAAGAAGTATCAGTGACTGAAATATGTTTCACTTCTATTGTTTTCTAAAGAGTGAGAAGATAAAAATTTACACAGGTTTGGTGCAGAAAAATAGTATGTACGTCATATTTACAAAGCAAAATGACCAGACCAGATTCTCAAACCAGTGAAAACAAATGACTGCAGGGAAAAAAAAGTCACGCCACTAAATTCAGTTCAGTATAACTTGGCCAGCTTCAATCACACTGTTACAGCATATTTCAGGTCATAAGGTGGATATATGATAGAAGTAACCACGGAAAAGTGGTTTGTTTTTTCTTTTTGTTTCCCTTCCCTCTATTATTTAATTTTTCAAGTCACCGCAAAGATCAACAAACAGGTTTTTGAATAGATGACTGATCACAAATGGGTGTCCAAAATGTGGTACCATCAGAAAGTAAAGTTCTTCCTGTATAGAAGATTGTTTCCCTGTTTAGTTTTCTCTGGTTGACAAACTGCTGTGTCACGTAGTCCCCATCATCTCTAATAGCCGCCCTTGCAAGCTGACTTGCAGCTTGCACCTTCTTCCTCTACTAATGCACCTGGGCCCACTTCTGCAGTGGGGTTGCACCATGCAGCTTTTGAAATAACAACGTGACTGTTTGCAAAGCTCCTTGATATCTGTAAGGATTGTCGGCTTTTTCCTTTCCAGCTTCTGGTTTTTGTTGTTCTGAAAACTGCTGTGCCATCAGTGTTTCCTGATCTTTTGTAAAATTAGCATCAACCTCCTGCCTCAGTCTCTGTGTGGTTGGAGGATTAATTAATGGTCATTATTCGTGTACAGTGGCAGTGCCTCTGCCAGCCCAACACTGACCTCTAGTGAGTAGAGTCTTACGGTGCAAGTTCAACATGAATCTCGAGACTCTTGGGAGATCAGAGGTTGGCAGAAGAGGAAAAAAGGGAAAGCTGCTAACAGTGTACCAAGCACCTAATTCTGCTATGAGACCCTTAGAAACCTTTGCGTTTGAATGTATAGGGTGTTCAGTTTAAATCGATCAGGTGCGTATACTTTAGCTTTTTTTGTTGTTGCCTTGACCTGTTTCTATATTTGCTATTACCCACTCAACAGCTATAATAGAAGCACAAAACATTTTTCGGTTAATTCTCTTCTGTGAGCATCTTGGTGTGTTAGCATACTTTCTCTGCTTGTCTTTTAAATTATGTGGACAGCAGGAGACTGGAGCAGTGTTTAAGGTGCTTGTTCAGGGTCACGTAAGAGCCAAGATTGCTCATTCTCACTCCTCTCCTCAAAGTCAATCTGTGCTTGTTCCTTTCTGAAAACAGGGACATTTGGGTAGTTGAAATTGTAATGCAGACTTCTGTCCAAGGGGGCGTGTTCAGAGATCTCAAAATCAATTTCACATAAACTGATAAATATTAGTAATAATCTTAAATAATAAATCTTAATTAGCATTGAATATTAATCCTAAAATTAATTTTACTTACTGAGAGGGTTTTATTAGGACCAAAAACGTGTCCATTAAGGCCCAAAATTTACATTAGCTTCAAAGCAATATTGCAGGCCATTTGTAATAACTCCAGATTGCATTTTCACCAAGAAGTGACCCAGTAAGTACACACATATTAGAATTGCAGTAGTTTGTTTTAATCTATATCTGTTGTAAAGTATGAAGAAATTCATGTAGATAAACAGAGTGCGCAGATGCATTTCCTTCAGCAGATGCATGCCTCATTGTAAGGTCTCTTTTCTGAATTTCTAAATAGCCCTAGACCATGCAGCAAAAGCAGCAAAACGGAGAGATCCCCACTATGCGTCAGAAGTTGTTTATTAATTTTCCTATAAAAGAAAAAAGCCTGAGAACTTATCAACAGCCATTCTGAGAGGACTTTGTTGTAACATGGTTTCCATCACTGTGATGGAAAACACTTTTGCAGGCTAAAATAGTTTCCTTCTGATTATTGGAAAATGTATTTTGATTGGTATACTTTGTTTAGAAAGTCCTTTGCATATATAATGCTTTATGTTGTCTTTGCTATGGCTTTGGGATATATATTCTATTTTTCTGATCTGTGTAAAATGGATAAAAGGTGAAGTGATAGCAAATGCTTCCATTAAATGAATTTGTTTTTCCTCTTAGAATGTGAATGCCAGCTGGTCACTGTATTTCTAAACAGACTGTTTAAGTCAGCAGAAAAGGAAGACAAACTGTCCTAGAGCTGACAGTATCAAAACCATCAAAACAAAAGTGAAATACTTGGCCTGTTCTGATTAATGCTGTATTCAGAACAGAACATTACTACTGTGGCCAGAACAGTGGCCTGATCTGACCATCTCAGTCTCTGTAAATTATACATGTCCATAACTTTAATAGGAATTTGAAGCCACTAACTGAAGGAGCAAATACCTTTAGTCCCTACATTGAACTTAACCTCCACCCATATTCTAGATTTAGTCTGGATTCACTTGACCTACAGTCATTTTTTATGAGTGCCTTTCCTGTCCAATCATAGATATGTAATGGTCACAAATCGGAATGGGGAAAGATGTCTTCAAGGAAGATCATGGTTGTCAGGCTTTTTTTAGCTTCTAAGACAACTAATTCAGCGTCCAATGTACTTTCTGTCAGGTCCTAACTGCTGAGAAAGAGAACCTTTGGGAATGAGCTCCATGAGTCATTCTAGTACCTGCATTAATCAGCGCTCGTATCTCCACATGCTCTCCAAGCAGTTGGGCGCTATATAAACCTATTCAGAAAGAGCATAATGAAATGCAGCTTAGTGGTCAAAGGCTTAAGGTACTATGCATTCAAGATTCACCAGGTCTTTTAGAACCTCCACTGAAATATGCTTCACTTACCAACTCTTTAGATGTCAGATGTCTTGCAATTTTTTTGAGATCACAAGCAAGAGAGTGTTTCAGTGACAGATGTTGAGATATGGTCTTTTCCAGCATTACGTAATCCTTTATGAATCTTTTCATTATTTCGGAGTGGGCTGTTACCTGCTGGTTGAGAGAATGACAAGAACAGGGGCAAGAACTGTGCCATAAGCCTTTCTAGCATATCATAATGGCTGGACACTATGCTCCATGCATAGTATTTTTTGTGACTCCAGTTTGTAGGCATCTTATTTCCTCTCCATTGTCCTCAGCATAGGCACATAACAAGGGACCATGGATCGCAACAGACGGCGTGGGCCTATATGCCCTTCAGAAGTCAGCATTCCAGTAACTTTATTCTGTTTTGTGTATACCTCTTAAGTACCAAAACCTATTTTCAAATGTAATGAAGGCATTTAGGCACATTGGCAATCAATATAATTTAGGTTAAGTAGCTGTGCAATTTTTAAAGTGGGCTTAGTCTTCTAATTTGCTGAGACACTTAGTAATATTACCTGTTAACCCATTTTCTACATGCTATTTTGAAAATAGCTTGCCTTGGTATCTCTAAGCTGTCCTGTATTTTGTGTGTTTGTGTTATTTGAACTTTCTAATAACATACTAGTGATTTTTAATTTTTTTAAAATTTTATTTCAGGTATATAATAGGGTCAATTTAAACTAAGTTAAAATGTAAATATAGAAGGTGAAGTCCTTAGCTGTGTAATTGGCATACCTCCATGAGAATCAGTGGTACTTTGCGAGCTTACACTGTGGGGGGGATATCTGGGCGAGGTTAGTGAACTAATCTTTGTATTGTCCCCTTAATCCTCTTATCTTTCCATTTACAAATTTTATTTGCTAAAGGTATTTATATTTTATATGTTTATATAATAGCATTTCTCAAAAAAGCCACTATAAATAGTCTAGCTACTTTTATCTTCTTTGTTTCCAATGTTAAACCCTAATTCAGTCTCTGAAGAACTGCCTTCTAGGAACAGTAGTTTATGGAAGCATATAAATACAAATCTTGGCAAGTCCTTTTATTTTGTACTACTCACCAGGCAATAAGGTAACAGAAGAATGCCTGTGGTCACCTAGTTGGAAAAAAACTTTTAGAACACCACCACAGGTGTAATAATACATTGTGATTGCATTGTAAAAGTGACCTCAAAAATACTTTTTTTTTATTTAAGGCTCATTTTAGTGGGAGAATCAATCACTTTGATCACACTTTTACTGTTGTTCACTCCTTAAACGTACATGGAAAATTTGTCATGAAATATGTTTGAGACACGCAAAAACACTAAAGTCTCTGCTTTCTAGATGATTACAGGTTTACAGTTTTGTCTGTGTTTACAAAGGTGATGTAAGTACTGAATATCTTAACCAGCTCTTTTCCTAAGGCTCCTGCTCTTAGGAAAAAAAAAAAAAGCTGTGGTAGAAAGGTAAGAAAATTAATAACAAATTTGACATTTTGAATTTGTTTTTTAATAGACTATTTTCAGGAAAGCTAAAATAATTATGATTGAACAGCAGCATTGTACACAGTTTAAACCCTCTGAAAGAAGAAGGTCAACACGGGATTCTGAGATAAAAAAGACAGATTAAATATTTTGAACATAAAATGCAGTTGATAATGAAATCTATAAATGGAAACCTTTTCTATGTTGTATAATGCTAACACATGACATTTTGCTGTCCATATAACCTTTAGCTTTTCTGTCAATATTATTGTGCTGCACTGATTTCAGAAAAGGCATTAAACACTGTCAGAATGAAAGGCATGTTTTAATAATAAAGCAATTATTATCCCCTTATGACGTAGGAATATAATAGGTTTTTAATGTATTGAATCAAACACTATCTGCTTCACTAACTGGGTTGCTAAAATATGATCTATAATTTATTAAGAATGGAAGAAAATTTGATGTCAGGAATGTAAACTAAGCACTACAACAAACATTCGTTGCAAAGATATTCAGCAAATTATGACTGAAGGGTCCAACTATTAACATCAACCTAAGGTTTGATGTTTATTTTATTTTTAAGATGAAAGCAAGCTGAACTTTTAGATTTATAAAAAATAATTGGTCAAACAGCAGCAGCAGAAACCACATACCAGTGATTGCCTAAGCATTATTTAAGAGACATTCTGTTCAACAATCTCGTGGGATTGTCCCACTTAAAAAAGTGGGAGATCATCTTGCAAAATGATCCTATATGACATAACATCTGAGAGTATGTCTGCACTGTAATGTGACAGAGAAAAAACTGAGCTAGTGTTAAATGAGTTTCTAATGAGAAATAGTCTAGCTGTGGCAGGATGGTAAATTATCCTCACGCAGAGCTGGGCTATTACAAGTAGGTTTCTACTACCAAAACCAACCATTGATTATCTGTACTGTGCAGATGGGCAGGGGACCTCAGTGCTACATCTGAGCTTGTGTCAGGACTGCAGTGGTAGAACATCTTGTTCTGCCACCTGCTCCAGGGCAACTTTAAAGTCCAGATTTTCTGAGCTAGAGCTTTAGATTTATCTAAAACTCCCTGCGCTTGGTCACTAAAGTAAACATCTTGCTGAAAGCTTAGTCCCTCCTGAGTTTGTTTTAGATAGGTTTGAAAAGTAGCATTGTTTTGATTCAGCTATTTATAACATTGATGCAACTAGCTATCTTGTGAAGCAGTTTGGAAGATTAGTAAAGTACTTATAAGAGGTTCTTCACTGCTCATTAAATGCCAATTATTCACCCTTGTCATTAACAACCTCTTTGTAGAAACTGACCTTCCCTGCTTCTGAGACCTGGTTCTGAGAGCGTTCTGATCCTGCTAGCCATGACTGTAATTCATGTACCAATTCAAATGTGTGAAATTCATTTTCAAACTAAAGTGGCAGCTGGGATTTCAATCTGCAAAAAAAGATGCTACAAGGGCAAAAAAAGTGAAAGTAGTTTTCTAGGATCATGTAGCACTGGATTGGCTAAAAAATGTTTATCATCAATGAGTTGACTTCAGAAAGTCTATTCTTTCTACTTTATAATGAGAGTTGCATTGGGAATTTTAGTACAATCAAGCACATTGGAATTGTCTGAACACTGAATATACCTCAGACTAGAATCTTCTATATACAATTACAAATATTAAATGGGAGCATTTCAGAAGACACGTAAGTAATGCTTTCATAAACCTGTCAGTTACAATGCAAATGAAATCTAAACCTGTGTAACAAATTGGTCATAATAATTTATTTTACTGTTTCTAGAAGGAACTTACTTTTTTAAATCAGGTAAGAGCATTTGCATTAAATTTCATTTTTGCAAGTTGCTGTGATAACATCTGCAATGACACAGGTAATGCTGGCCTTTTAACCTCATAGTAGTCATGAAATGTACTCTCCTTATATGTGCAGGTACTCTCTTCAGCGCACCAGACAGAGCTTGCTCTTAAGCTGGACAACTACTGTTGCTTCTGCTCTGTAAAGACAGCTTCACTATGAATAAGCTGCAATAGCCGATTCAGCTTTATCTCTATGAACAATTTTAATAATTGTCCTTGATTAATTTATATACATCATGATAAAATGTTTCACTAATCCCTGCAATAAGTCTTTAAAAACTCTGAGCATCCTCTCTTCTAAAAAGAATACTACCTAGCTCCTTCCTTCTTCTAATTGACTTATTTGACTTTGGAACAAGCCCTCTAGAAATTATAGCGCCCTGAACATTCCCTTTCCTTGATAAAACACTAAAATATGAAATGTTAGAAAATGCAGTCTGAAATACCATGCTTTTCAGAGGAGGAAGGATTTACAGCCTCCTTAAGAAGAGGCAGACAACATAGCTTATAGCACCACAAAGTCCAAGGATTCACAGTAAAACCCTTCCTAAACATGAATAGATGAGATTCATATTCAGATGATGAGAGATGAGGAAAGTGTTCCATAGGAAGGGGATTTAAAAGATTTGAAGTGCTTACTTTGGAGAAAAAATGCAGAGGATAAAAAAAAAAAATTATATATATATATATAAAAAGTAATGCTGTAGAGAAGGTAATTACTTTTGTTATGTACCAGTGATCTGTATTTCCAGAACAGAAGAAGGATTTAATGAACTTTAGAAAGGGACATGTTTAAAATGATAAATGTAAATACTTGTTGTTTTTATAATAAGGTCTAAGAATATTTGATTTTTAGGATTGTCATACACTTACTGAATCCTCGACATAAGTTGGTGTCAAAAAGCCTGCAAGGCTCAACTGTGTCATTCACAAATGATTCCATTTTTTTGTTTGTTCTAATCTGGGATATTCACCTTTAGATTTAAAGATGAAGTCAACCATTTGCTGGCACAGGTGTTTGGTTTGGGTTTTCTTCCCCCCCCCCCAAGTGTTACCATTGAAGGCAAAGTCACAGCATGTTGCTTTGTTCTGGAAAAATAATGTGTTTCAAAGATATACCTGTGGCATCCCTGCCAAGAAATGATTTCTCTGTGAGTGTGCAGCTTGATCGGTTAGCAAATAAAAAGATGCAAAGGACATGTCACAGCCCGTTTTCATCTTAAAATTTTCACTTGCTCATGTCCTTATGATCCAGGCAGCCCAACTGATTTTTGTCTCTTTCTTGCTATTTACTTTGCACCTCAGATCCAAGCACGTGCACAATAAATCACTGCAGATGCTTAATGGAAGATGAACTGAAGGTAACAGAGTGGGCTTTAACTGTGTGATGTATGAGTTTTGGAGATAGCACCTGAGTGGCAAAGACTTATATCCGTAATGCAGTCAGATTAAAACCAATATCCATCAGGAAAAAAGAAAAGAAACTATTTCCAACTGACAACTATTGCTATGGTAAACTTGAGCTTTAAACTGTTTGCTGTTTCAGTTGTAGTGCTGTTAAAAAACAAACAAAAAAAACCCCAACCCACAAGTAGACTATTATAATAAAGATGTGCATTTCTCCCAAGTCTAAGATGCTTTTATTTTTGATCAAACTAGTAAAGTATTCACCTTCAAGCTCAGACTGATCACAGAAAATACCACACCTATTATTCAAAAGTTGAAGGAAGAGAAAATAAAAATAGTTCTGTAATCTTAACTATAGTGATTGCTGTTGCTCCCTTTATAGTTAAATGCAGACCTTTGTCAGAAACACAGGAATCTGGTTTACAAAAGAAGGCATATTAGTAAGAACTTGAATGACTCAGGCTTTAAAGTTAAGTGGATGTATTCAAATAAGAGATGAAATTTAATTAAAGCTGATGTTATTGCTAGCTGCTATAATTCCATTTGTTAGCAGGAAAACATTAAGGAACTATATATAGCCAGACTGAGCAAATGTTTTATGTAATTACTCTACATGCATAGTTAGAGGGTATAATCAGAATCACACATTGAATATTGGAGTGTTGTATTTATTGCTGGGGGGCAAGTGAAGCAAGACAAGACAGCCCTCTTCTGCTTCAGAAGTAAAACTTAGGTATCACCATGAGGTGTCAGATACTGTAGACATTCAGAATAGGACCGAGGAGGAGCACATGACTTGGGAACACATGCTGTCCTCACCAGTGCTTACGAGCGAATAACTAAAGCTTCCTTAACAGGTGTTCATTTCCCCTTGTGGGCAAATCTCTGCTTGATAAATCATTTTTTCCATTAGTAAAGTAGTGTTTAAAAAGAAAAAGTTAAACTTGAAATATCTGTGATATGCCTGCTAGGATCCAGTGGTGAATGGTCATTATAACAAAAAATACATTCCTTCTCTAATTTTAGGCTTTCTGCAGCCTAAGAAAGACAAAAATTGGTTGCTAGATCTGTTCCATGGAAGACTGACATTTTGAATAAAGTGGTTTCTTTTCAGAACAAAGGATTTTTTTTTTCCCTAAAAATTTCATTTTTGAAGGAAATAAATTTAAAAAGTGTTTTGAAATTCTTAAAAGTAACTGAATTTGGGAGTCCAAACTGCAAAGTTCCTGGCTCAGCCATAATGACCAGCTCTCAGATCTAGTAGACTGATAAAATCAGCAAGATTTTATAGTCATGGCTGGACAGAAAGATTAATAACTTTGGAAGACTCTCAGATGCGATGCTCTAAAGCCAAGAACAAATCCTGCAAATCATCGGTATAGCTGAGACCATGGGAATTAATGAGTTCATACTTGCACAGCAGGGCTAGTGAATGGTGGGAATTCTCTCAGTGCTTTCCTTCTCTAAATCCTTAAGTGAAGCTTCTAGTGCTGCCAGACAGCATGAAAGTTTTGAAGCCTCCTGGCCCATCACCTAAAGTTTGGGACAGAAAGGGGAGTTGTTTTGTGCTATGGATCTTTGAAGAAGTGGTGTCCCCAACCCAAATTCAGTTGTTTTGGCAGGACCACACAAGAGCTCAGGCTTGTACCCAAATGCATTCCAGGCCCTAATGTAGGAGCATGAGGGACCAAACCAGTGATTGGTCTTTCAGTCAACAGGCATGATGAGGTTCTTCAATCACTGCTGCCCATTATGAATCGCACTTTCATTACCATGTCTGTCTTGCAAAAATGCTAGCTTTGGTGCACGTGCAATTCTTTTATTTTTTTAATCAATTTACATGAAAATAAGTTTTGAAATAGAAATTTCAAATGTTATCAGTATGCTTCCAAGACAGTTTAGACACATCCCATTGAAACAAATACATAAAACTTGATTTATTTTTCTCTTAGAAGTTTAAATGCCAGGTTTTATAGCTTGCTAGAGAAACCATTTAGGCTCTCAAATCCTTGCTGCAGTGCTGTTTTTTAATAAGTAATCAGATGAGCTTCAAGGCTACATGAACTGAAAACTCTATAAAGTGCTTAAAAATTAATATTATTTGTGAAATCATTTGTGGTACAATAACTGTTACAGTTCTCATTTGAATATCTTGGAAGCCAATAGGATTTGCTCATAAATCTATATTCTCAAAGTAATGTGGGAACTTATTTTAGAACTCAAAACATACCGTGCAATAAGACTTTTTTGAAGTATCTTCTGTATGTTGGGGATACTATGAAAAATTTGAATCTAAATTTAGATCCATCAATCTATCAAATTAAGCAAATACAATAAACGTATCAGTACACCACTGTTCCATATTTGGTACAGTTTTTACCTTTGAGGATGAAAGTTTTTTGCTTTCTTTCACAAGTTTGGTTTGTGTGTTGTTTTGTGGGGTTTTTTTGTTTGTTTGTTTTTTTTAAAGAGACTCTTCTTAATTGTTAGCATATTATATGAGTCAAATAGTTCATTCTCAATATATGATTCTTAAAATATCTACCTTATCCCCTAAGTTTTTGCCCCAGAACTTACCAATTATGTCACCAAATGTTCTATCTCTGAGCAAAAGGGTTGCTATTAAATTTGAAAGGTAATCCTGTCCATACAGTCCGCTTAATCCCTACCAGAAATAGAGCCAGAGGCACTCCCTGCACCTGTAATTACCTCAGGTGTGTGAAACAGTCTATGATCAATATAAAAATGTTCTAATCTTCTAAAGTAATAGTCCTAAACACTATAATTTAGTATTGTAAATGGTCTTATCCTGGGACATGACTTTCTCCCAGGAGGCATTGAACATAACAGCACTAAATGGGGGTGGGAGCACTAGCTAGGGCAGCTTTCCTCCAAGCACAGCTGCACTGGTCTCATCAGCAGAATTGCTCAATTTCTCCTTGTCCAAGTGGTGCAGGTGACTTTCTTCTGGAGCTGTATATCTCTCTTCAAATAAAACTTTGCTGCGTAGAGTCTGCAGCACCCAAAAGACAATATATCTTCTCTGCTTAGTATGGCTCCTTAATAAGTATTTGTTAATACTGCATTAAGTCATATTCTCTGCAGATGCCCATTTCTAACATACTCTGTCATGAGTCATTTTGCTCAGTATTTTAGATCTTGACTGTAGCTTTCTATTTATAGGTGAATTCCCTCAAGGCATTAACTGTTTCTAAAGACCTTTTTCACTCTAACACCATTCATACATTTTACAGAAATACATTTTTCTTTGTATTTCTATTTGAAAAGAGTTCCATGCTAAAATACAGAACCAAGAATATTAAAAAGCATTCATTCTGATGAATGCTTCTCTAAATTGAAAAACAAAATGATACAAAACTTTATATTCTCTGCTTTCTGGTCATGTTCTTTTAGATGCAAATTTAAAAAACCTCCTAGGGCTCCTCAGTAGTTAGCCCTTTACCTGTTTTCCTGCCGTTATTAACTCTTGCATGCTGGCAGCTCTTGCTTGAGAAGTTATCGCTAACATTCACATCATCATTAGGAGACAACTTTAAACTGATTGGAATATTTATCTAACAGTGTGCTAGCACTCTCAGCCGAACTATAAATCGTCCTGACTGACTCATGCTTTCTCACCTTCTGAAGCCTGAACCTTATTTTATTAATCCACAGGAAAAAATACATTAGAGTGGATAAAAAGAATAATAAATTGGCTGAATAGTCTTTAATAGACTTAGCTGTCTTCAGAGAAAAGGGTAAATTTGAATGGTAAAAAGTCAGAGAAGTGTTGTATATGGAAGCTAAGGAAATCATTCTTTGAAATTATAATATATTGTTATCATAAATTATATTCCTTAATCTACATAATTATGTAAAGTAATGCAGGTTGTCCCCACCCAGTAATCAATCTGCTCATATTCCCAAGTATACAAATTGGTTTTCTACTGTTAGTTGTTCCATTGCAAGTAGAAAGATAGATTTACTTAGATTCTTTCCCTGACTCTGTGCTCCTGCTTAGAATGCTGTCCCTCATAAGTATTGTACTGTTTGTTAGTCATTGTACTGTATGTTTGTCACATACACAAAAAAGAAAAAAAACTAGGAAAGCCTACTGGCAGAAATCTCTGATCCTAGAGAGTTAATGAGAATAATTCTGTTAAAAAATGTAGCAACCTTTCTTGTTGTGTCTTTTTTAAGACAACTGTCCTGGCATACATCCTCAATTCCTAAAACACAAAGGAAACTCTATGAAACTGCTGGGTAGCTGTAGTTAAAAGTCCAAGAAAAATTCTAAAGGCTTCTGGACTAACCACAGAAAATACATCTAAAAACAAGCCCTCCTTTGGCTTGCTATATTCAGAGTCATTCCATGGAAACAAAATGGACATTGAAATGCAGGGAATTTAGGTTTTGTCTTCCTAATGCCCAGAATATCCTCCTCCGAAATACCTTCTAAAACCGAACTGTACAGCAACATTAAGGTGGAAAACAGACATTTGTTTCAGTGTTGCATGTGTATGACCAAAAAACCCAATCTGATATGAATATATGTACAAGAAAATGTGAAACTTTATTAGCTGCAATTAGAATTGTAACTGCATTACTGGAATACAAAAGAAATAATAAAGAAAATTATAAAGAAAATACATAAAGAAAATTAACTCTATCTCAACTGAAACCAGGACAAAAAGAAAAGCTGAAAGTATTTTTCAGGATTGTTCTCGTAAGTGGGATTGTGCCAGGTTGTGAAGTATAAAAAAAATTATTCTGAATTAAGACTGTTCTGACTGATGTGCATTCACACAATTGTAGTGCATAAGCTTGTTGGTTAAGAAGGCACTGCCTCTAAATGACTACAACTAGTAAGGCTCACTGTTGCCCAGCAGACATGAGGTCAGCATGTGTGTCACTTAGGTCATTGACTAGGGAATGGGAGAGGGATGAATTGGTAAGTGTGCCTGGTGGTAGACAGGAGAAATTGGAGTGTGAATGCAACCTGGAGATTTAAACTTGTTCCTTTCAATTAAGTTTGTTGGTTCCTTTCAATTGAGTTAGAAACATATGCAATCTGTTAGAACATCTCTGGTGAGAGCATAATATCATAAAGTGCAGTAATTTGATCATTTGCGGTCATCTGAACATCCCTAAGTTTATCTCTCAGGCAACTCCATTGACTTCCCTGGAACTACTCCAGGGAGGAATTAAGCCCTGTGCTCAGAGAAATAACAAGTGCCTTATACGTAGGTTTGCTCAAACTGTGTTGATATTAGAGCATCTTTAATGTTGAAAAAACAAATTCTAGATTTTTCATCCAAGTTAAATTGGCGGCTATTTACTTATCTGATTTTTGTCTAGATGTTGGACCAGAATAGTGCTGTTAATGCTAGGCTTTGTTTTTAGTGTCCAATACCATGGTCTTTTCTGCCCACAGTTGATAGTGGGGAACCTGCTTCTTTTAGTGCTTAAATAGTCCTGTCTCATACTGGTTTCTGAAAAAGCTGTGTCTGTGCAAGCTGCTGCCCCTACACAGAGAGGGAATCGACACTCCATTGCAGGTTTTTGCCACATCTCCTCCTTTCCCCATGAAGAACAGATGCACCGGCAGTGCCTGGAGAGGAGCGGCTCTCACCTTTTGGTTTATTCATGTTCTGCCTCCTCTCTGCGAGACTTGCCCAGCAGTCATCTCTGTCAGGGATTTTGAATCCTGGAGACTTTTGTAGAAAGTATGTCCCTGCTATTTTTCGTGTAGATGGAGAAAACTTGTACATTAAAATACTACACATCTGTATATATCCAATGGTACGTCTCACCTAGAATCTCAAAATATGGTATAATTACAACAGAGCAAATGAACACATGGGAGGACCATAGCAAGTTATTTGCCAGAAGTCATGTAATGAAGTAGTTGCAGAGCTATGGAGCTGCAGTTGGCTGCTGATGCTTCTCATTTACAGCCACAATAATCCTCTTGTGGCTCTAAAACCTGATGCATACTAAAATGATGATTCCCAGTGGTGTTGTACCATTTGACCTTAAGTCTCACACATGATCACTCTCACTTTCTGAGGTGCTTAACAGTCAAATTGGGCTTACTTATATAAATGATTCTTTTCCCACATTCCATTTTCATATTCTTGTTCTTTAATAATTTCTTGAGTTTTTAAAAGCTATTTTTTATTGTAGAAAAGTTCTGCATTATTTTTTAAGGGAAAAATTGTCTTTCAAAGTAAATAGTTACTTATTTGGACTCCTGTAGTCATTAAGATATTGAATTTAAAATTAATTAAAGTATTTATTAAGCTAATCTGCATAATGTTATTTTATTTAGTTGCTAATAGGTCTAAATTTTGTCTAAAAGGAAGGACAAAGCTGAATTAAATTACTGGCCTTTATCCATCTCCAGAATTTGTTTGTCTTTTCCAGGATAATGAAAAGCACGGAAACAGTTCTTTCTTCTAAATTTTATGATTTTGTTATTGACTTTATGATGCTCACAAATAGAGAATATATAAAGAGAAAGGAATTAGAAAGATGTTTTCTCTGTTGAAGAAACACAGTAGAGTGCTTTACCTTCATAGGGGTGTTATTGTATGACACTGTTCTGACACAGCAATATATTTTGTTTTATTTCAGAGTTATTGAAGGAACAACATACCACGTAATACAGAAGGTTTTGTTTTCTTTCTAGGTTGACACCATTGTGTTAAATAAAAAAACCGTGTCTTGCTAGGGTACATGGGTCTAGATTTTCTTGTATGTTAACACATTAAGTGTCATGTTATACAGTTAGCTATTTGAAATTAGTACAGAATTTGTTGCTCCTCACTGAATGAAAATGGCAGGCTGGGCAATAAGATTGAGATCCTAGTTCTGAAATCTAAGTTCTTGTAATGAAGCAGATTAATATTGCATTAGCAGGCTCCCTGAAGCCAAATGGCCAATGAGTTCAATGCATTGAACTCACCAGTGTTTCCTTTAAAATTAGATGTCTCAAAAAACTGAGGAACTTAAGAAAAGGTGGGTTCTCTTGCAACATTTGGGCCACTCATGAGTCCTTATTCAGCTAACCAAGAAATCGGCCAACCTTCTACTGGCACAAGGAGCAGTTGCAAATTCAGCTATGAATGTGAAACATCTTGCTTTGGAAATTACACCTCATAGTGTGTAAATTGCTTTGAAAATTGAATTATTTGCAGTAACTTTTAAGATTAGAATAAGATCATGTTATCTTTATCTTACTGGAGAAGTCTAAATGATAGCACTGTTATCTTCGGCACAGTTTCCAAATTCTGAGAAGGAAGCCCCAGGATTGCTATTTCAACCTGTCGTCTGCTTCCTCCTGCTCACATCACTGGTTTGGAGACTTGTAGAAAACGGTGCAAAAACAAAAATTAAAATCCAGTGAGGAGAATAGGGGAGGGCATTGGTTTGTTACTTGTTCACATTTTAATCTTGAGTCAGGCTGCCTTTATTTACGGTGTTCACTGGTTTGATCTCTTGACATTTCTCTGATCAATGCTGATTTCAGAGAGGTAGAATTGGAATATGTAGTCTTGAAGTTCATATATTGCAAGGGTACAAATAGTTGAAACACTAGCTTCAGAAAATGCATGCATTTTCAGCTGTAGACAAGATTTCTTATGTCCATTTTGTGTTTAACTGGGTTTGATCAATGTTTTCATGCTGGATAAAAACAATAATTTATAATAATTATTGTTGTCTTCTAATAAAGATTTTCTTTTGTCTGCAAATCATTTGTATAGATAAGGCTGGTTTTGGAAAAAGTGATGGATTGCCCTAAGTTGTATGCTATCAAATTTAGAAAAGAGGCTGCTGGAGGAATGGAGCAATGCTGGGTAGGAAGTTGTAATGTCAAGAAAAGCAGTGCAGTAGGATATAAATTTGTTAGCAGTGTTATGGAGGTTGGAGACCATCAGATGAAATTACAAAGTGGTAGACTCGAAAGTAAATGCACGTACTCTGAGGTTTTTCAAGCAAGTTTCTAAATAACTTTTATTAAATCTAAATCTCTGAAGAGATAATGATATAAATTACTCTTTCATAGCACTGGTATTCTCTCGCCTGTCCCATCCTGCCATGTGTTGACTGAGATAAGTAAGAGTCTCTTCACACTTCTGAAATGTTACCAAATTAAGAATAAACATGTTGCTATATAATAATAAGTTTATCATGGGTAATAGGCAGCAAGGATGAACATCTTAAGATATAGCTACACCAAACCCTATAAAACTCTAATCATATAGCTGAGATTTGAATAAAAAAAGAGTAAAACTGGCACAAAGCGCCCTGAGAGGAGAGTAGGAAAGTATAGTGCGTTGAACAGTTAAATGAGTCTTTCAACCACCTGTATAAAATACTTGGGGCAGATATGCCAGCAGGCAATGCAGCGTTTCCAGGGAGCAGCTTTTGGAGTCTGCTCCATTTCATCTCATTTAACAGATGATACTTTTGATGTGGAAATAGTGGGAAAGTTTACATTCTCCTAAAGGAATGATATTTTACTTTGGGAAATATGATGTCCTGGTTTCAGCTGGGATGGAGTTAATTTTCTTCCTAGTAGCTGGTATAGTGCTGTGTTTTTGGTTTAGCATGAGAATAATGTTGATAACACACTGATGTTTTAGTTGTTGCTAAGTAGTGCTTATACTAAGTCAAGGTCTTTTCAGCTTCCTATGCTCTGCCAGGTGCACAAGAAGCTGGGAGAGGGCACAGCCAGGACCCCAACTGGCCAAAGGGCTATTCCATACCATATGGCGTCACGCTCAGTATAGAAATGGGGGAGTTGGCTGGGGGGCAGCAATCGCTGCTCAGGGACAGGCTGGTCAGCAGGTGGTGAGTAATTGCATTCTGCATCATTTGTTTTATACATTCTTTTATCATTATTATTATTACTACTATTTTCTCTTCCTCTGCTATCCTATTAAACTGTCTTTAGCTCAACCCACGGGTTTTACTTTTTTCCCAATTCTCTCCCCCATCCTACCGGGGCAGGGGGGAGGATGAGCGAGCGGCTGTGTGGTGCTTAGTTGCTGACTGGGGTTAAACCATGACATATGGTATAAATACTTGATAGATTGAATGCAGTTTATTCAGTGCCCAAAACACTGGTTGGTGGAAACTTGGTGAGATGTTGGACTGCAGCTAAACAATTTCAATTATTCAATTCCTATCCTAAGAAACAGTCCTGATGAGAAGTGTCTCTTTCAAATAGACTTTGTAGGTAATGATAGTGGCTGAAACAATAGCCTCGCTACTTCAGGAAGGTGTTAATGAACCTTACAAATACTGAGCAAACAGTCTTTGATAGAATGTACTCCATAAATGGAGATTTTATTTGGTTTATTAAAAATAATTCGTAGAATCCAACAATAGTTAAGGTCCCTTTATGATTCCAAGATGAAGTCAGACAGCAGTATACCAACATGAAGAATACTGAATGTTGATTATTAAACATAAAATCAGGGTTTGAAAAACAAAGTCAGTGTATAGCATGCCTATCAATGCTACTAGCAGTGCAATAGTCCTGTTTCTGTCTCTTGGATTTCTATTAACTTAAATGGCAAACTTGTAGTTCACACAGCAGGAAAGCCAGATTGTGCTATAAATGGGACTATATTTTTCTAAGAAGCTGACCTTAATAATCAGTCAGGCAAAGTTCCCATGGCACATCAAGGAAAAGGGAATCTGTGACTACGAAACTTGTTCAGTTCAGAATTTGGTTCTGTTGTGTCTAACTAAACAACCTTACTGTGGGAAGGAAATATGTTTTGGAACTGATAAAGGCAATTCCAGTTCTTGGTTACTGTATGGCAGGAATGATTCTACCATTGAGATTTGAAAGGCAAGGTGCAAACAGATGCTTATGCAGTTGCAACCCGCTAAGTGTGTGTTAAAGACCTACTCTGTATTCATGAAAACACTGAATTGTTAAGCAGAGCAAAAGCAAGTACTGCTGTTTATATTGAGATCAACTTCCCAAGTTGATTCTGCTAAGAGATAAAGGAAGGGGGCAGTTCATCCATGTTGAAGGTGAAAAACGGAAACGTTAAATGTACTTATCGTACCTAAAATAGAGTTTGTTCGGTTGGTTTCTAAAAGGAGGCCAAGCATGCTGCAAGCTTGAACATGAAGAAATAATGAATAGAGCAAAGAGATCAGTAAATCTGAAGATTAATAATACAGTAAAGGTCATTGCAGTCTACCCAAACAATTAAAATCTAATGATTTGCAGAATGGAGTCTAGAACTTCTATATACTGTACACTTATAAACAGCACTACAGCTACAAGAAACTAATGTGCAGCTATCTGTTGCATTAGGTATCAAAACTACTGTAAGAGCTACTTGATAAAGTAAAATCAAACTGATTTCTGGTCCTGTATTGCAAGGAGTTGCCCATGCAATAGATGAGTAGATGTGAGGCAAAGTAGAACTAGATTGATATACTTATGCTATATGGATCCGCAAGGTAAACATCTCGGTAGAACGGAGTATAAATGTATACTGATCCTCGGGCAGTTACATAGTATTTCCCAAGGAGATCCCTCCAAACGAGCCAATTGCATGGGCTCTGAGAGGGGCAGCAATAAAAAAACCATAACCCAGCAGCTGTAAAGTGATAAAGCAACACAATTACTCTGCACAGTTCACTACTCTTGTCTTTGTAAGTTTTGCTCTTAGAATTTTACCATTTTCTTTATAACACACCAGGCACAGTACTAAACGGTGGATTTTTTACTTGATATGTCGATAAGCAGGAGCATATTCAGCATCTCCTTATGGGGGGGCTGAGCAAGTATTTAATTCTGGTCCCTTTTGTGCTTCTAGTCCCTGACGGACTGAATGCAGAACCATTGCTTTTATTCTTTCCAATTCTTGAATAAGCCAGTCTTTTCTTGAAACGTCAGTGAACCAAATACTTTGTAATAGGAGGAAAAAATCTTTGCAAAAATGGAAGGTGGCAGCTTCCTAGACCCCAGTTTCCTACTAATCCTATTGCTGGGAATTCTGAAAAGCTCCATATTCCTTAATGACATTCCTAAATAATGAAAAATATTTGATATTTGCTTTTTGGTATCCACACAATGAGCAAACACCAAAAGCTTCACAAAAAGGACATGAAAC